>NC_091117.1:203407687-203692687 GCF_040183065.1 Periplaneta americana | reverse complement strand
GAAATAAGAAATCTCCTTATAAATTTCTACGTCCGGAAAGGGTATAATTTTCGAGATATTATTTTAAATTCTTTAATCCGGAGCTATGCTAATGCAAACAGTTCTATGTGCTAGACATATCAGGCAATAAATCTCATCTAGCTGCATACCGTACTGCCAAAATCTCCTTAAATAATATGTTATGAAATGACATATCAGATACATAATATTTATGAAATTGACTATAGAATAATCTATGAAGAAATGATAAGGAAATGTAAGCATGCCTGATATTACTCAGTGTACTGATCACAGTAGTGGAGATCACAATAATGCTCAAAACACAGTGGAACTTTGCGTCATAAACATTTCAGAAAAGTAAGTTCTCGCATTCAGTTTTAGAGCAGTTTTGCACATCAACGTGAAAACAGAATTCTACAGGAGTGACGAATTCATCAGGTTTATTATATTCATATATCTAAGAGATGAAAACTGATTATGTGTTAAAGACTGCAATTTTATCATATTGCCTCTCTGATGCAATATAATATTCGTGCCAAGTAACAAAACACTATCAGAGAACTTCCGAATTAAATTCTTCCAAGGCCATAAACGTCAAAAGCCTGAACAATCGGAGTTGTGTTCTTTGGAATTATTAACACTTCCACCGTTTTAGATTCTGAAGTTATTCTTTCTAAGGCCTGTCTACTTCGGTAACTCGTCCACGAGTCTACCAAAAGAATGCTATGATCACTGACAGATGGAAAGTATATTTCTTGAAACAACTTGAAGAGATGAGTTTTCATAAGTTTTCTTGATTTTGAGGGCAATTTATAAACATTTTAAGCCATAAACATTTTCCTCTTCGCGATGGCAATGGAGATATGAGACATATGGGTGTCAAGCGATTATTTTGAAAAATCATATCTCGAATGCTAGGCCTTCTCCGGAAGTAGAAATTTATAGGGAGATTTCTTATTTCAAATGAACGTATGGGGGAAAAATCATTGTGAAAATCCAGTATCACTTGGTGAGCCTTTCTTATCAAACCATTTCCCTGAGATTGTATTTTCAAGTTTTTACAACTGTTTCACTCCCTGATTAAATATAATGAAAAATTATATTCAAACATATAATAATATGTGTAGATGTTACACCATTTTGTGCAGATAAGAAAAGCTTTTAGATTATTATTTATTTTCTTTGACTTGAGATGTTTGTTTGTTTATTTATTTGTTTCTAGTTAGCTTTGCTTTTATGGATTTTCTAGGTTCTGTTAAACCAGTCATTTTTAATTTCGACTTTCCACTTTCTCTTAAATCATTCTGTTTTCCTAGTAGCGCCTGTTTTCTTGGTAGAAGTGGCTACACCAACGTCTGTTCTTCACGTGAGGGAAGACCTGAAACCAGGGACGATAATAATACTATTAGGAAGTTTAAATGTAGAAAACAAAGAACGGACGTGGCAAAATTTTCCTTTGTCAACCGCACAATAGTAGACTGGAACAGCTTACCTGCGGCAATCTTTCAGGGTGGTCCTCTTAAAATCAATACATTTAAGGAAAGGTTGAGAAGATTAGACTGAAAATTTAATTGGCGGTGCAGTGTAATTATTTAAGTTGTGTCATGTAATTAATTGAGTTGATATATAATTAATTAAGTTGATATGTAATTAATTAAGATGATATGTAGTTTAGTTGATATGTAAATAATTTAAGGTGATATATAATTAATTAAGTTGATATGTAATTAAGTTCGTATGTAATTAATTAAGGTGATATGTAATTACTTAAATTGGTAATAGTTGGCTGAAATAGAAGTACTTACAAGTTAGATTTACTTTTGCTTATCGTAGGCGTTATTATAGAATAGTTTTTATTTATAGTCCTAGGTTTATTGCATCTACTATTTATAGATTTACGTTTATTCTATTTTATTTCATTTACGTTTATTTTATTTTATTTCTGTAATTGTAATTATTGTATATTATATATCACTACCACCGGGTGTATACCCAATTGTAGTGTTAATAAATAAATACATACTTACATACATTACATGTCAAACTTTCAGAACGGCCCCGAGGTTCCCTCAGCCTCCTATAAAATTGAGTACCGGGTCTTTCCCGGGGGTAAAAGGCGGTCAGAGCGTGGTGCCGACCACACCACCTCATTCTAGTGCCGAGGCCATGGAAAGCATGGGGCTCTACCTCTATGTCCCCCAAATGCCTTCATGGCATGTTACGGGGATACCTTTACCTTTTTTACATACATTACAAATGGTCTCCGGATCTAGTCGGTTAACAGCAGATACAAAATAACCCAAGCTTAAAAATAATCGTCAAATTATTTTACTAGTTACATATAGCCACAAACAATATTTTTAAATAAGGAACAACGTATTCTGAAGACCTTAAAATATTCATTTGCATTAAACTATGATAATCAGTTCTTTATAATAAATTGAAACAGTCCCTACCTATATTGGATTGGTGACCGACATGAAAAAGTTAATATTGTGTCTAAGATAGGGAGTGTTTTTACTAGCAAATGAAATGAGATTTCAACATGTTTCCAAAATATTGTTATGCATTAAGGTAAGAAACAATTGGTGACTTTGAGCGTTTTATAATCAGAGCTCAAGTTAAAGCAAATATAAAAAAAAATCTCCAGAGATCTTTAAAAACCTGTAACCGAAAATTGTGTGGAATCTCCGAAATATGGCACTATGTGATCTATTTCCTGCAAGATATTGTGGCAGTGTGAGTACTAACTGTACTACGTCCTGTGGGCGGTGGGGATACGGGGGGAGGTGCATCCATTCCCAGGCAGCCTTAGTGAGCTTTGCAACCCAGCAAGCAGCTGAGCACGGAGGGTTGCAGTAGGGAGAGGGGGAATCCCCGGGGATCGATGCCGAGCGGCGGGCCTGGCCGACAAAATGGCTGCCAAGGACATAATACCTATTCAACTCTTTGATATTGAGATTCATTCCTATCAGCACATTAATGCAGATCATTAACAATTGACTTTGTGCGTAAAGTTCCGCAAATAATCTTCGTTTTGCCTATGATAGTAATTTAACCTTCATGGCATGCAGAATCTACGAGTTATGTGCGATTTCTACAACGGTACATAATATTGTTTTGCTCCGGAATACAAAACCAATGTAGGATTTGTTTATTTTTGAGGTAGTAATAATCTTAAATTCACTACGTTACTGAACTCTCTATCCATATTCTTATTTTATGCATGAGCAAGACTGAAAGCGCATTATTTACTCAAGTGCCTCATTTAATCCCTCTTTGCACTTATTCTGAATATTACAGCTGAATGACAACCGAAACGTAGAGGAGAATAAATCTATACTATGAAAGTCAGATAAAAATTTAAATATTCTTTAATCTTTTTAATTTCTGTGACATTACCTAGATGTAAATCTGCTGCAGATGCCTTCTCATTTAACACACTACATTCAAATTTTGACCTGCAATTCCCAGTCATTTTTCGTCATTCATTTTTTCTAAACTGATTTTCATAATTACACTTTTTCCTAATAACCATTTTTCTAATCCACGTTTCCTACGCGCTTTTTACAACACTGTTATTCCTAATGGTCATATTTCTAATCGTTTTTTCCTAATTTATTGAAGTATTGCAACAGAATAGTGTTTTTGTTACATATTTTTGTTTAAGAAACTATGGTTTAAGAAAAAATTGGAGATTTATACTTCCAAGAGGAACGCAGAATAAATATGGGAAATGCGTGTTATTATTCGGATGAAAAGCTTTTGTCATCTAGTTTCCTGTCAAAAAAATATGAAAGATAGAATTTATAAAACAGTTACATTACCGGTTGTTCTGTATGAGTGTGAAACTTAGACTCAACTGCATGTATTGTATTCTTCACCTGACATAATTAGGAACATTAAATCCAGACGTTTGAGATGAGCAGGGCAAGTAGCACGTATGGGCAAATCCAGATATGCATATAGAGTGGGAAGCCGGAAGGAAAAGACCTTTGGAGAGGCCGAGACATAGATGGGAGGATAATATTAAAAAAGGATTTGAGAGAGGTGGGATATAATGATAGAGACTGGATTAATCTTGCACAGGATAGAGACCGATGGCGGGCTTATGTGAGGGCGGCAATGAACCTCCGGATTCTTTAAAATCCAGTAAGTAAGTATTGGTGACACCTGTGTTAAAGCAAAAGCGTTAACTGTAGAGAGGGTAATTTGAAACATCATCCACTGTCAACAGGCATATCTGGGTTAACATTGTAGTTGTAATCCCCTGGTAGAGGCCTTATCTGTACCAGGTTAAATAAATATATATTACTACTACTAGATGAACTTTTTTAGCTATGCATGTCGAAGTCAAGTGGGCTGAATCTGGGCTGTAGGGAGCGCGAGGTACATCCTGAAGTGAATATTTTTGTACTTTGCCTTCAACTCACTAGTAACTCCTTCGTTGTGAGAAATGTTTTTTTTTTTATGGAGGGTAAGAACGTCTCTCTCTCTCTCTCTCTCTCTCTCAGGTCTCGTAATATTTAATTTCCAGTGTAGTTTCTTAGGGAAATTGCGCTAATAATGAGACATGGCGGCGGGTTCCTTAAAAGCCATTTGTAAGTAGGTAAGAAACTGTGGTAACAGAATTCCTAATTTATTTAAGTATTGCAACAGGATATAGTTATTAGGCCTATTATTTATTGTTGTTTATGAAACTGTGGTAACAGAATTCATTTTGGAGTAACTGAGTAACAGAATTCAGTTTCAAAGTACAAAATTTAAGTAATGGAGTAACAGAATTCATTTTGGTAACACAATTTACAACGGACAAACAATGTCAGTGAAGGGTGACACAATTGCTTTAGACTGGCCGTTGGAAAACACCATCCTGATTTGTATTCAGCTTTGAATGAATTTAAACAAAGAACAATCAGATACAGGAATTATTTTATCGTAATTAAGTTTTGGAAGAAGTGTGAAGACAGCACCAAAAACTAATGTATTCAACTCAGAAAAGAATTATAAATATTGCCATCGATTACGACAATTATAAAAATGGAGATCGTGCTTTGCCATAGTTACGAACCCTAGCACATACTATTATACTGTAAATAAAATTTATTTTTTTACATTATATGCAATTTCCTTAATTCAGTATTATGGTTTGTATATGTTATCACATTATGTTCAATTGTCTTAATGCAGTATTGAAGAAATGTTTATAGGGGAAAAAATAGGAAATTGGACTTATGAATTTTTATTTTAGACTTCTCGGCACTGGTGACATCTATGAGCCACGCTCCAGAGTGGAGCGAATAATTGCAAAGTTAAGTCCCCTACCATTGGATAAAAAATTAATTTCTGCATCTGAGAACATATTATCTATGAAAGCGATTGCACTTTCTTACTCCTATCCTCGGTTCTAACTGAGCTTCATTTCATAGAGAAGTATTTTTAGTTGCTGCTCAAGAAGAAGAAGGAGAAGAAGAAGAAGAAGAAAAAAGAAATGTTTTATATAAAACACCGTAATTACTCTGTAAGATGTTATCAACATGGCGGTAGGTTTATCGTAACGTCGTCCATCAATCTAATTTGTCTTACAGTTGAACAAGTAACCTGAGATTTAATTTTATGACAATAATCATTTCTCCAGTAAATTTAAATCTATTTAACGATATTTTGTATATTTTAGATTACTTTCATAAATACCTCTGTGGTCCTAATATTATAGTATCACTAGCACAAAACAGTGCAAGAGCTTTCTCAGTCGTCCACACACATACTGAAGACTTTCTCTTGATCTGTTGTGATTTCGTGAGAAATTACATACCTGTAACAAAACAAAATGCATTATGTTAGTAATTACGTTAAATGAACTTCCCTTTTAAAACACAAATTTCTTACTAATAATATATTGAATTATATTATATTATATTATATTACAATCATAATAATAATAATAATAATAATAATAATAATAATAATAACGGTTTATTTATTCTGGCAGAGTTAAGGCCATACGGTCTTCTCTAACACTCAACCCGGAGTACATCTGCGATACAAAAAACACTACAAATTTACAAAATAAAGTACACTACAATTTTACACACAAAACTGAAGTAGACAACTATAATTTACAATGTAAACAACAAGTCAGTGGAAATCAGACGTAATATATAACATATAGAAAGAAAGGAAAATGCATAATAAAATGTGAATAGATCAAAATAAATGAGACATACAAATAATATATAATATAATATAATATAATATAATATAATATAATGTAATGTAATACAATATAATATAATATAACGTAACGTAACATAACATTACATAATATAATATACCGTAACGTAACATAACATAACAAAATATAAAATATAATATAATGATGATAGAGACTGGATTGATCTTACTCAGGATAGGGACCTATGGCGGGCTTATGTGAGGGCGGCAATGAACCTCCGGGTTCCTTAAAAGCCAGTAAGTAAGTATAATATAATACAATATAACGTAATGATATAATATAATGTAAAGTAATATAATATAATATAACACGCATTGTATACTTTACCTGACATAATTAGGAACATAAAATCCAGACGTTTGAGATGGGCAGGACATGTAGCACGTATGGGAGAATCCAGAAATGCATATAGAGTGTTAGTTGGGAGGCCTGAGGGAAAAATACCTTTGGGGAGGCCGAGACGTAGATGGGAAGATAATATTAAAATGGATTTGAGGGAAGTAGGATATGATGGTAGAGACTGGATTGATCTTGCTCAGGATAGGGACCAATGGTGGGCTTATGTGAGGGCGGCAATGAACCTCCGGGTTCCTTAAAAGCCAGTAAGTAAGTGTAAGTATAATATAATATAACGTAACGTAACGTAACATAACATAACATAACATAACATAACATAACATAACATAACATAACATAATATAACATAACATAACATAATATAATATAATATAATATAATATAATATAATGTAATATAATATAATATAACATAATATAATCAACTTCACATTTCCACTTTACCTTAATTCACTTTATGTCAATAAAAATAAAGATTTGTGCTTTCGAATGCGTTACAGAGGAAATACGTACCTATACATATAATATTAATACACACATATTTGAGTCGCCTAGAATCAAACTGCACTTTATCCAAAAATCTGATTCGTGAGAAAAGGCGAAAAACTAGTGCAGTTGGAATCTAAACGGTTATTTTGGTAAATAAATTCCAGTTTGACTCCAAGCAGCAATTGATCACATTCCCTGCATAATTCTGCAGTGAAACAAACCTTAATCCCATATTTCATAATTTGGAGAGAGTGCAGTTTGATCCTAGGCGATTCATTATTTTACAGTCCATACAAAATGCAGTTAGAATCAGTATTTTAGAGCAACTATGGTAAGTATGGCGCTAGAGTACATATGCTATCCTTTCGCTCATCTAGATGATCCACAGAATCGAACAGAAAACGTATAAAAATGACTAGTTCGAAAAGGTCAGTTGAACTATAAAAGTTTCTACAATTGCATAAAAATCACAAAATACCTTAATGATCAGCAAAAATGTTGCGATATCCACAGTACTAATACAATATGTAGTTGGCCCCACTTTTTTATATAATAACACAATAAAAACGTGTATTAGTAAGCAATAATAAGTGAGACATCTGAGGTCATTACAAACAAACAAAAATCGGGAGTCATTTACCGCTATCAAAAATTATATCTCTGGAGTCATTCACAAAAATAAAAATCTAGAGAAATTTGACAAAGGCAAACAAAAACCTGAGGTCATTCACAAAAATATAAATCTCGAGTCATTCACAAAATTTAAAACATGTGGGTCATTCACAAAAATAAAAATCTTGGGTTAATCACAAAAATAAAAATATGAGGTCATTCACAAAAATAGAAATCTGGGATCATTCACAAAATTACAAATCTGAGGTCATTTACAAAAATATAAATCTGGAGTCATTCACAAAATTTAAAAAATCTGGGGTCATTCACAAAATTAAAAATCTGAGGTCATTCCCAAAAATAGAAATCTGGGGTTATTCACAAAAATAAAAATCTGTGGTCATTCACAAAATTTAAAACATCTGGGTCATTCACAAACATAAAAATCTTGGGTTATTCACAAAAATAAAAATATGAGATCATTCACAAAAATAAAAATCTCGGGTTATTCACAAAAATAAAAATTCGACGTCATTCACAAAATTGAAAAATAGGGATCGTTCACAAAATTAAAATACTTAGGGTCATTCACAGAATTAAAAAAATTTGGGGTCATTCACAAAATTAAAAATCTGAGGTCATTCACAAAAATAAAAAATCTGAAGTCATCCAAAAAAATAATAAATCTGGGGTTATTCAGGTATCTTTTGGCCCAGAATTTTCTGATCGTGTAAACGAGCTTCCTCACTACGAGATAAATCAAGACCAAAGATGAAACAAATTTTGAACTAGTTCTGCGAGTTTCCAGTAGATGACACTATTATTGCGATGGGTAAATAAAGTGTTGGGGAAAATGATGTTGATTAAGTAAAAATTATTATCATAATTTTGTGTATCAGCGATTTCGCTCTACACCTAGTGATATTTACAATTATTAGATGGAAGTTGAAATTTCGAATTCTTACTATTGGCAACACTGACCGTTATTTTCGTCACATATTCATAGAAGTAATAGCTAAAGAAGCGACACTTACACACACAAATTATCTTCGGAATATGTATAAGAACTTTCTTGTGTTAAATTTTAACGTACCTTGTTAACATGTTTTGACCTATTTTGGGTCATCTTCAGAACTGGTCGTTGTTGGTCTTGGCGCCTCTTGTTTCCTGTGAGGGTGCGTTTGTAGTGTAGAGTCAAAGAGTGTATGTGTTTTGAAATTGAGTTGTGTGTTGAGAACACACCCCAACGATATTCTCAACACACAACTCAATTTCAAAAACATATATACTCTTTATTATTATTTTATTTTTTTATTTTAATATTATATCTGAACTGCGACCGAGCACGAGCGCTGCTCATTCGGTCTCAAATTTTGTTAATACTACTGTATCTTCTTTTTATATTGCTTGTATTATTTTATTTGCATTTCTCTTTGTTTGTTTTTGTAATTATATTTCTTTATTCTGTATATTTGAATTTAAATAAATATATATATAAATATATCTTTGACTCTACACTACGAACGCACCCTCACAGGAAACAAGAGGTGCCAAGACCAACAACGACCAGTTCTGAAGATGACCCAAAATAGGTAAAAAGATGTTAACAAGGTACGTTGAAATTTAACACAAGAAAGTTCTTATCATACATATTCCGAAGTGATACAGTGTTAAAAGTTGTGTAATCAAGATGTATATATAAATTATCGATACTATCGATATTTTTTAACATCAGTGTACATGAAGATAAGAGGATTAATAGTGTTGTTGCTCTTTGCCCTCAAAATTGATAGGGCCCTATTTTATTAGTCACTCTATAGGCCAAAGCATAGGCTAGAGTCCTACAGTAAAGGCAGTTCATCTTGTCTGCGGTTTTTCTAAGGCGCAAAGACAAATGTCGAGATGAGCCCTAAAAGAAATGGGCCATAGACCTACTTAATTTTCCTCGCCATAAGTTCAGTCATTTCCCAAACGTAACGCGTTCGCAAACCGGTGTCTTAATGTTAGTGATCCTTCATGAGTAGGCCTACATCTGTGCGAGCTCGTTAGGATTTGCTTCCAAGGCCTCGGTTCCCTCTCGCCATTTGCCCCGTCCCGGCCCGACTAACAATTTAGAACTATCTGCCCTGCTGCTGTTTAACCATATTACGGAAGGTTTTTTTTGAGACTTCTCCTCCTTAAATGGTATTAGATTACGTCCAATTTCGGCTTTTCCCTTAAAAAGTTTCTCTAAGTTCCTTCAATGAAACAGTCACAGAGTGAGACAAGTTACCAGCCGCCTTGGAGCTCACATAAATTTCTTTTTTCCCTACAGCCTAAAATGCCTTGTAAATACTATCACTCTCGTACCTTTTACTTATTTTCCTTCCTCTCTCCTCATTTGATTCGAGTAGTGCTGTACAGTCAGGAGTAGCAAAACATAAGCCGACAAGAGTTAGGCCTAGTAGCTGACTCAAAGACTTAACTATTTGCCCTGATGATGGAACCTGTATATCAGGGGTGACAAGTGTGGGCACACTGTACACTCTCACACCCTGTGGTGGCTGAGTGCTCAGACCTTCAGCCTGTCGGTCCGAGATCGAGTTCCGGGTCAGGCCTGTGATTTTTCAATAAGTCCATCATTGTACCTACATTTAAGGAAGGAGAAAATATTAACTGTAGTAACTTTCGAGGACTATCACTTTTGTTGACGCAGTACAAAATGTTGTTCAATATTCTTTTGAGAAGATTAACTCCATATGTCCTCGTAGAGCTAGTGGGGTTTAAAAAGGGCGCGTCAGCTATTATGGCTATTTGCGCCCTTATCTAAAATCTTTCACTAAACACAAACACAATACAATAACCAGAATACTTAAAAGAACTAAAAATCGTTGTCACTGTTAAAACGAGGCAGACAAATGCAGTTTCAACAAGGTGATGCATAAAAAACTATAAAAGTGAGAAGTTCTCAGACCCCAAGTAGTATTTAAAAAGAAACAACAAAACAAAAAAACAAATGGCACCAGAAATAATTGCCTGGCGCATTTATAAAATGCACGGATGTAAAATGTCCGAATGTTAAAATTCTATACTAAAAAAAAAAAGTAACCTCCGGATGTACTCGTAGATGAAATTATTGGGGATCATCAGTGTGGTTTTACACTTATTCATTCATTCATTCATTCATTCATTCATTCATTCATTCATTCATTCATTCATTCATTTAGTGTTGTGCACAAGGGAAGGTATTTCACTGCAAACCCAGTTTTCTCCAATCTTTCCTATTTTCTGGAATATGATGGTAGAGATTGGATTAATCTTGATCAGGATAGGGACCGATGGCGGACTTATGTGAGGGCGGCAATGAACCTTCGGGTTCCTTAAAATCCATAAGTAAGTAATGGAAACATAAACAGCATTACTGAACAATGCATTGAAAAATTCACAATATCACTTGTGACGAAAACATGATTACCGAGAATTTAAATTTATTATAAAACAATATACAAATAAAGAAAACAAAGCCGCTCTTAACGCATTTCGACAGCGCCACTACTGGAGCCGCTGCTGCTCTGCTAATAGTAGTGCATATCATCATTATCATCATCATCATGTCTCATTTATATTTCCAGAAACTACAGAGAACGTGTGAGATTACAATATAGCCTTCTATATTTTTGCTGACTAAAAATTCTTCATTGTTTCTGCATTGGCAGGTGTAAGGTCAACTAATCAACCTACTTCACTCGACAGAATTCTTACTAACTGGCATTCATATATATAAAAATATAGCACATTACATGTTGCTTGATCTAGTTTGCTCTTATTTTTTCACGGTTCGCTCGTTGCTAACATTAAATCAACGAGAGCAAAATGCGGTCACATCCTGTCTCACGATCTTAACTGGGAAAGAAAGTCGAGACACTGAAGGACTGCCTGCCTTTCTCTTGATCACGTGTTTCAGAATGATTGTGTCTCGAACCTTGAGTTTCATTGCTATCCATTTCAGTTTCCACAGTCTAACGCTTTGATGTTGTCATAGGAAAGTTAACTAAAGAAAATAAAACAAATTCGAGACGTATCTTAAAATTTATTTCCTGAATAAATTCCAATATAATTTAAATATTTCAGAAACTGTAATCTCGCCAGTTTGCGTTCATATTTATTTACATTTATTTCTGAGCGACAATAATAAAAAATGCGAAATAACTCCAACTATAACTTTCAAACTCCACAATAACGTTAATTACAGAATTTTCTTTTTGTTCTTATTTTACAATTTAAACTTCAAACATATACAGAAGTACGAAAAATAATCCTCAGTCCTAAGAAACTTGTTTTTGTTTTTGTTTTTTTTTTAAGTTCAATATAATTTTCACTTACTTATGGCTTATTTTGAAGTAGTTTGCATGATATGTATTATCAATTTCTGTATATCACAACTGATTGAATTGTTTACGCCTTAAATTTAATTAACTTACTTGTTTTGTATTATACATATAGCTCAACTTATGAATGATCGTTTGCGTTTGTAAATTTAATAATCTGATTGGCTATGTATTGTATACTTTTAGGCCGTGTCTCAAAGCTACATTTTCAGCTGAAGTGAACTAGATTGTTGACTAAATAGCCGGATGTGACGTCATAAGTTATGAGCCAAAGCTACATAGTGCATAGCAATCAAGTCCGTAGTAGCTAGTAAACGACAATGCCTGCTTGATTGTTGACTTGTTCACTAAACAAACATGGACACCTCATCAGCAATTGGGGTTATGAAATCTGAAAATGCTTTAGAAGTGAAATAATGTAAATATATTGTAGAATAACACGTTAACTTTGAACAATGACATCGTTAGTACCTTCTGTACAATATTTTAAACATTACTGTAATATATTAAGCCCTTATCTTTTCCACATAACTCGCAATGAAACTGCATTAGGACACTGCCTTCTTAATTTAGTGTTGCACCGTGATGTCACGGTTTTTAGAAAAATAATCTATGAAGAAGGCCATGTTTCAAGCATACATGTCCAAAGCTCCCTAGTGTGTAGTTTATAAGTCACCTAGTTGCTAGTCACTAGTGTGTAGTATGGACTTGAGCTTTGAGACACAGCCTTAGTAGAGCCATCGATGTAGCCCAGTCGGCAGACTCGCTGGGCTGCTGATCCGGAGCTGCGTTCGGGCTTGGGTTGGATCCCCCTTTGGTCTTTGGTTTCTTCCGAGGTTTTCCACAGCAGTGGGACTGAAGCCGGATGGTCTGTGGCGAGTCCTTGGCATCAAGCCCTTTGATTTGATTACCTGGTTGGGTTTTTCCGAGGTTTTCCCCAACCAAAAGGCAAATGCCGGGTAATATTTTGGCGAATCCTCTGACCTCACCTCATCTCACTACGTCTCGCCAAAATATTGTAAAAAATTGCACAAAATTGTAAAAATTGTAGAAAATTACTAAATTGTAAAACTGTAAAAATTTGTAAAAATTGTAATTGTAATATTGTAAAATTTTGACTTGTTCCACATCTTAAAGCTTCATTGCTCATGTAAGATCTATGGAATAAAATAAATGAATGAATGAATGGGCGAATAATATGAAAATGGGTTCGAGGGAGGTGGGATATGATGGTAGAGACTGGATTGATCTTTACAATTGAATCAGGGGTTGCATAAACAGCACATGTCACTAATTAATAACAATAATAATAATAATAATAATAATAATAATAATGATTTATTTTAGCTGCCAGAGTTAAGGCCGTAAGGTCTTCTCTTCCACTCAACCAGCAAAAAGTGTATATACATATGCATGAACTTACAAAGAATTCAACAATTTGATTTAGATGAGAGTTACATGTATACAAGAGTTATTTACGAATTAAACAACAAAATACTATGAACTATTAATTAAACACTGAAATAAACTGTGTAGCAGAATTAAACTAAAATAAGTTACATAGAATGTTAATATATTTAAAATGATATTAGATAATAGAAAGAGATTATTATGAGACAATTTTGAAAATACAGCACAATCAGGATGATGTCTAAAGAAAAAAGTAACAGTGTAGTCAGTGATAGTTTAAATCAGTATGATTGGAGTGAAATGCTAATAAGGTTATCTTTTAAGCTGTTCTTAAAGGTGTTTGTTGTCTTGCAGCCCCTAATACTTTGTGACAGGGAATTCCATTGACGCGAGGTGGATATTGTAAAAGATAAGGAGTAACAAGATGTTCTATGAAGAGGTATATTTAGCGTGCCACAGATAAGTGATCTGGTATTTACGTCGTGGTTAGAGTATAGATAAGAGAAACGAGACGAAAGGTAATTTGGTGTTGTGTGCAGAATTCGAAAGAGTAAGGACAAAGAGTGTAAAGTTCTGCGTTCTTTAAGTCGGAGCCACGAGAGACTTGCGAAGGACGGTGATATGTGATCATATCGTCGGATATTGCACACGTATCTGACGCACATATTCTGAGCTCGCTGTAACTTGACTGACAGTTCAGAACTTAGGTCACTTAACAAAACGTCACAATAATCGAAGTGCGGCATTACTAGGGTTTGTACTAGGGTAAGTTTTAGTGCCGAAATGAATTTATTCGAGTTTCATGGACTGTTGATATAGGGCTATCATTCCATGCAGAAACCACATATGTCAATATAGCCGTCTCACATTTGGAGACTTATGAAATCCTGGAAGCGCGCAAAAACAACTCATGTCAAAGACATGTGCAGACACATTGGTTCCGATTCCAGATGACAGACATCTACGACACAAGGATACAAAAAATTGATCCCACTGAATGACAAATGTCCCACTTCTGGTGGTGAATAAGTTGAAAAATAACTCAACAATTGCTATAGGCTATGATCCAATAAAACTTTCCATGACATTTTGTTCTCTTTCTGTAAACGGTCCCAGGAAAACTTATTTTTAAGGCCCTCGTAATTGCTCTCGAGTGGCCAAAATTTGTGTAAGCACTTCTTTTGAAATTATTAAAATGAAGGAAGAAAAAAGATTAATTTTTTTATCTGCCCCCATGAGAATGTGTGCTTGTAAGTACAAAGGACAATACCATATTTACCTTCTTCATTGGCATATCCAGACAAAATCGTGCCAATTCAAAGAGAGAAGCTTGACGATATACGCAAACTAATACGTTACATACCACATGAATATCAAGAATTTTACAATAATATTTTCAGTGGCCTATTGTAGAAAAATAAGTTTATTTATATGCCGAACTTATGACTTAAGTACACAGTAGGTCTATGCATATACTCGCATTATATCCTTAATTTGAGAAATTAACTTTGGTTGAACTGAAATTATTACACTATAATTTTGATTCCTTGCAGAAACAGCACATGTCAAGCTAATATATATTTATTTATTTCATTAACAATTCATTAGATCCCAATAAATTTGGTATAAAACGACACATCTATTAGGCTTCTGTCTGAAGAAGCCAGTACAATTAACCAATGATGTGGTTTACCACCAGTAATAGCGTCTTTTGTGTCTATTGAAAAATTTAGTTTTCATGATATGTGCTTTTTCTGCAATCCCCGATTCAATTCATCTTTTGGTTTTCAGATGAGTTAGTTATTAAATACAGTAAATAACGTTAAAAAGTTCAATCTTAAATTGATAAGTTATAAGATTGAACATTTTAACATTATTTATTGTATTTATTGGATTAATCTTGCTCAGGATAGGAACCGATGGCGGGCTTATGTGAGGGCGGCAATGAACCTGCGGGTTCTTTAAAAGCCATTTGAAGTAAGTAAGTGCAATATTGGGAAGTGCTTTTTACAAAATCGAGAAAAAGTTCACAAAAGTAGCACAGCGAGTTTTTCAATTTACGAGATTTTGCAATGTACTTCACAAACGTGTATTGTACAACATTTTTGCACGATCAAATTTTTAAAATTGCAAACACAATATATTTTGCATTGATAATTTTGAATAACATTATTCCAAAATCTTTGCAAAACTGCACTGTAATGCTAAGTAACAATAAGTGCACTGTAATGGGTCTATTTCAGTATAGTTTTATGTTATGAAGAATGGTTTCCCTAGAAATAAGTTTCTATGTGGGAATTCTAATATTCAAGACCTAACAACAGTAGCTGACAATACACAAAAAAACACAATCGTGCAAAAAAAATGTTTATCAATGCAGCATAATTTCGTTTCCCCAAATAATATAATCTACATTACAACTCTTTTTTCATCTACGTTACTACTGCAAAAAGTGAATCCTAAAAATTCGAGCTGACGTCATTTATTCAAGGAACGTGGAGATATATTCCAAGCTCAACACTGACAAGGGAAGGGTTTCGGCTCGAACAGGAATTTTTGGTTAAAAATTTGTACGTAGGCTTAGCTCACAAAGGTGATGAAGACCGTAAAAGCATTCATTTGTGTAACTCTCCGTTTGGTTGGTATTGGTCAATACACTTCTTTAAAAATGTACACGAGGATTCTCTATAAAATGCATGAAACAGCATGGAGCAGAGCAATAAGCACAACACGCAGAAGCAACACCTGAACAATCTTCTGAGCCACACTCCAGTGCTGAAAAATCAAATGCCACCTGAATTACATTTTTGAAGTCCGAGACTTGTTCGCGTTTCATGTAACCAGCTGACTGCAGGAATACTGAAGCATAGGGCGGTATACTGGAACAGACAACTGGTTATGAATAACAGAGTGCATTTTCATTATAAACACTCGATTTCCCAAGTTAAGTTCTGGATTCTCAGCAAGAGTCCTTGTGCAATCTGTTAAGAAATAGATATCCAGAGGCTGGAAATATTTATTTTTTTTTTAGGTGGAATGATCATACATTCCATGTCTTAGCCTTGGAATGATTCATTTATTAAGCTTGTGTCCTTGTGCACATTCAATGACTCACACAACAGTGTACAGTTTTGATTAGCTGCAATATTTTCAGACAGAACGTTGGAGAAAAATGTTCTTAAATGGTTTTAGACATTTTACCACTCGCACTAGCTTCTAGGCTAGGCTAGGCTTACGGGTAAGTTGCCCCATACTCTTAACTTGTGCAGTGCTCTTCCCACCCCTCAACTTGTACAGTGCTCTAACAGACAAACCACACATTACACAAACGAATGCTTTTGGGAGCTTTACAGAGATGTAAAGATGGGCCTGTATACAAATTTTGGATACGAAATTCCTGTTCGAGCCGAAACCCTTCCCTTGTAAGAACTAATAAAAAATTGGTCTAAACACGGAATGCATTTCAACTGCAGTCAGATCGCTAGGGATGTCGAAGATCGTAAAAACAGAGATCAGGATGGAGGTATAACTTGGGCACGAGCCAACTCACCGGCCGACCTTGAGCCTTGCAAGCAGGTGATCAGCTAGTGACCTGGTTTAGTGAGCCTGAGTTCAATTCCTGTGAACAGAACTGCATTTCTCGTTCGACAAGGCGTGTTACTTGATCTACCTACAATCTCAATGTCACAAATCATGCATTTTTCAATGTTGCAACTAGTAATGAGTTTTTTAAGGCCATTCGTAGGAGTAATAAAAATCAGAGTATAAAAAATGTAAGCTGAATTTAAACTTTCAAGGATATTAGCTTAAAATTTATATAAAGTATTCATATTAATAGGAAAAATGTTTTTTTAAAGGTTATTTTATACGCTGTATCAACATCTCAGGTAATTTAGCGTCTGAATGAGCTGAAGGTGATAATGCCGGTGAAATGAGTCCGGTGTCCAGCACCGAAAGTTACCCAGCATTTGCTGAAATTGGGTTGAGGGAAAACCCCGGAAAAAACCTCAACCAGGTAACTTGCTCCGACCGTGAATCGGAAAAATGTTTATAAATATTTTTAATTGGGTTATTTTACGACGCTGTATCAACACCTAGGTTATTTAGCGTCTGAATGAAATGAAGGTGATAATGCCGGTGAAATGAGTCCGGAGTCCAGCACCGATAGTTACCCAGCATTTGCTCAAATTGGTTGAGGGAAAACCCCGGAAAAAACTTCAACCAGGTAACTTGCCCCGACCGGGAATCGGAAAAATGTTTATAAATACTTTTTTATTGGGTTATTTTACGACGCTGTATCAACATCTAGGTTATTTAGCGTTCGAATGATATGAAGGTGATAATGCCGGTGAAATGAGCCCGGGGTCCTCCAGCACCGAAAGTTACCCAGCATTTCCTCGTATTGGGTTGAGGGAAAACCCCGGAAAAAACCTCAACCAGGTAACTTGCCCCGACCGGGAATCGGAAAAATGTTTATAAATACTTCTTTTAATTGGGTTATTTTACGACGCTGTATCAACATCTAGGTTATTTAGCGTCTGAATGAAATGAAGGTGATAATGCCGGTGAAATGAGTCCGGGATCCTCCAGCACCGAAAGTTACCCAGCATTTGCTCGTATTGGGTTGAGGGAAAACCCCGGAAAAAACCTCAACCAGGTAACTTGTCCCGACCGGGATTCGAACCCGGGTCACCTGATTTCGCGGCCAGACGCGCTGACCGTTACTCCAGAGGTGTTCATTGCATTTAATACCAGAAAATTTTTTTTAGCTTAAAAACTAATCCAAATAAGCGATTCTCTTCGAGACAATCATCTGTCAGGTTTTGACTGAAATCATTGCAACTGAGAAAATAATCTTTGTTGTAAAAGTCAAGATGAAAAACGTTTGGAAGCAAAATGGATGTTTTTGGTAAGTTCTTTAATAATTTATGCAACAGGAACATACGAAATAAAATCTGCAGAAATCATGCAGTAATTTTTAGAAACACACAGAATCCGTGAAATGGAAAAATATAAAATCAGTGTCAAGATTATTCCAGCAGGATAACTTCTCGATCTAGGCGTAATGCATGTTCGAGTTTTCTATTTCAGTGTATGGAGCTCAGTGAAATATTATAACTTTATTGCGTATGATTGCTAAGTTTTATTTAGTGTAATGTATCCATAAGTTCCGTTTACTTCTGTTGCATAATATGTTGCAGAAATAATTACAAACCTGTGTTATTTTAATGTGAAGAGTATTTTACATGTTAACATAATCTGTTCGCATCAACATTTTAAATTTAGAATGGAAGTTATTTTGAGGTTTAATGAAAAATAATATAAGTTAAATATAGTAAACATAACCTATAATTACCATATGACATAACATACATATGTAATAGCAGAGCATTGGAGACCAATAAAATTACACAGAAAGCTGCAACTGGCACAGTAAACATAACCTATAATTTCAACATATCTAAATATCCGTGCGGTGCAACTGAAAATTATTGAATTGTGCATACATGAATATACAAGAATTTCGCAATATTTAATCGAAATAAAGGCAGCTATTACACATACGAATAACGTAATTTTCACACCAAAAATAATATTATACCTTAACTCGCACGTGAATTATGTCTGAAGTGTCTCATAATCATTGTTTTAAATTTTATTAATGCAATTACACTACTTTTAGAGAAATATATGTTACTCTTTATGCATTCCAACTAATTTATATGGTTGAAACGCCGCTCTTCGTGATCGGGATTAAGCGAGTCGCATCATCTGCCTTACGGCCTGTATTAGATCACTGTGGCAGTGCCACAGTCTATTGTTCCTAGTACTCACAGCGCTCCAAGCGGCTAGCAACTATCGAGAGAAATGCAAAAAATCATCCCAAGCTTCGTGACTGTATATACCACAGTTTAATATATACAGTCGTGCAACTTCAACCCTTTTTTTGCCAACATTCACGACACTAGCGCTCAAGCGGCAGGCAAGGCACTGGTCATAGGGTTGATACAGCCAGCACGTGCTTTAAAGGTATGCGAGATGTTATAATAACGTTTTAATCATGCGTCGGAATAAAGGCAATGTGTGCAATGACGAAAATTGCAGTAACAACAAGTTTAAATCTCCGAATTTGTCGTTCTTCAGATTCCCTAAAAACCAAGAGAAAGTCATAACTCAGTCATAACCTATAATCCACGCTGTAGGTAGCCTACGTTTTGTGTTCTATAAAACATTTATTAGTTATCAGTTACCTATTTGTATGTCAGGAAGGAGAGTTTAAATAAAAACAAAGTAAATACCCGTTACAGTATATTATTGTTTTGCAGAGATCATGTGTAAATGTGTAACCATTCCGATTTTGGATAATGTATCTACAGTTTTTAATGCAAGTAATTCCATAATTTTTGTATTCGTGTTTTTTCTTCATATTTTTCAAAAGTTGAATGTTATATTGCATTCAAGTAGGGATTATGGTGTTAATTTTTTCAAGAATTCATGGCGTATTATAATCCTTTTGCAAAATATTCACTTCTTGAATAAATCCAGACTGTGTCGATAAATTTCTGATGTGTTGGTGTAGATTCATGTGGCAGACGTATTAAGTCTCAAGAAATAAAAGAGCCTTTTTAAATTTAATATAAAAAGCAATCTTTTCTGTAATAATTTGCATGACTGTTATTGGTGTTGATTTTACATTACCAGTGATTATTTGAGCCGTTCAGAGCAGAAGTGGTATAAGTCAAAATTAGGTAATCAGGTTTAAAGTAAAAATTCTGTAAAATACAGCGCAAAGTAGCAATTAATATATCCTTCGTGCTATTCACTGACTACTAACAGTTTAAACAAATTCAATATTAACTGCTACTTTGCGCTGTATTTTACAGAATGTTTACTTTAACCCTCATTACCCATTTTTGACTTACACCACTTCTGATCTGAAAATAAAATTAGGCCTACATTTTCAGAGTTAATTGATGTTACAATTTTTTTAACAAAGTTGTGTATTCATTTGTTCCTACCTACGTCATAATAACAGTAAGTGCATGTAAATTACGTATTATATAGGTAGGATAAGTTAAAATTAAGCTTATGTGTGAAAACTGGAAATGTGATGTAAAATGTGGTAAACTTTCCATAAAAATTTAAACCGTAATATCAGCACTATTAACTATTCAAAGTAATAATAAAAAAAATTTGAAAAATAATGAACTTCATAAATCAACGTCTGTCAAATTAAGGTTTAAATCTTCCCCTTTTTTATTTTTAACTTTACCTCAGCGGCCGAGTTTACCCCAATTTGCGGTATGGAAAATAGTTATTTTCTCAGGAAATAGGGAGAGGAGTTCACCACGCGATGTACCCTACGAGATATGCCCTACAATTTTGACTCTTCTCACAGGAAATATAGAGTTCCAATGGTTTATAAATATATTTAGGAATGAACTGAATTAACCGTCTACGTACAAACAATTATATTATTTCAAACCATGATACGTGATCAGGGCCATGATTCAGTTGTAAGGAGCAGAAAGAATTACGTTTATTCCCAGCTTCTGAAACTTGTAGATTAACTGCGTGTGAAATTCTTCCAGGATTCTAAAGTAGAATTAGTAAGAATCATATACACTTATTGTATAGCATAAAAATGTAAAATAAATTACGCAAAACCCGTTTTCTGATGTGTTATCATATGTAGTGTGCACACTTTTAACTTGCCTGCCGCTAGAGGGCTACTGTCGCGCCAGCTGTCAAATGTTGGCATATTTTATACGTATGAGTTGCGTGACTATATCTATTAGACTGTGGTATATACTAAACTGTGGTTTTACCCTCCATAATCGACACAATTCTTATTTTCCACGGAAGGAATTAAACCGAAATCGACACTAAACTTAATGCTCTTTTCTATTTCATAAATATCATAACACGACAATCGCGCTCTGTGAGGATGTTCAAGAGTCGGCCCACATTTTGTTTCTGGGTCTGTACAAAATGAATATTCAGAATACTCACGCATTGTATTTTTTTCATCGCTATCGCTGTCAGCTCTCAATGTATCAAGGCTGCTGCTGTCACTATTCTCGGAACGAAACGAACTGTTGCTTATGATTTTCTTTGTCTCCCACGTCACTAGCATCTGTTTCTATTTCATTCTCTCAGTCTAAGCGAAATATTCATCTTCAGTCACGAATACAAAGAAGGACGTAACAATTGATTCTGAAATATTAAGTTCGTATTTATTTGAAAATTATTCACAAATCATTTCTTCCTCACCAATGTTACGATGTTCAGAAACGATACAATTTTCATTTTTTCAGTGTTTAATTTGTGGCCGGGAGGAAAAAGATCTTGAGTAAAAATTTTATACTTTTCAGGAGAGCAGTAGAAAAATTGAAATTGGTGCCAATTATAGAGTTTTTTTAATTAAGATGTTTTTCTTGGATATTATTTGTTTATCAATAGCTATCAAGGTTTAGGCCATTTGGCCTGTTCCGTCTCAGGTGAAAAGCTGGTCTGTCCATCGCTTCTTCGGCCGTCCACGATCTCTGTATCCAAGGGGTCTGTAATTTAATAATCTCCTGGGTAGTCTATCATTTGGCATCCGTAGAACATGCTCATGCCAGTTGCTCCGATACTTGTGGATTGTCTCTGTAATGGCAGTGATATTTAGTTCTTGTCGGATGTCTTCATTATATTTATGGTCATAGAGAGTGCAGCCTGCTAGCGGTCTTAGTAATCTCATCTCAGCTGCTTCTATTCTTTTCAGTTGACTAGTTGTTAGAGTCCAAGTTTCTGATCCATATAGCAAAGTTGGAATGGCCATTGTTTTGTATAATTTCAAAATTGTGTCTTGCCGGACCTTCTTTAACAGTGTATTTCTAATATTGTTCTTAGCAAGTGTTGAAATTTGGCTAATTTATTATCTATATAGAGGGATTAGTATCCTCAACACATGTTATAAGATATTTAGTAGGATTTTAAATTAAAAATTAAAAAAAACATGCTGAAACTTTCCTTCTCGAGTGTCAAAATGGCTTTAGAAAAGGAAGATCATGTGTAGATCCATTATTTAGTATCAAAGTATTGTTAGAAGAAAGAAGAGAAGTTAATTTAGAAACCCATATAGCTTATATTGATTTTGTGAAAGCTTTTGATAAAGTCCGAAGAGACCTTTTATTCCACATATTACAAGATAAAAATATTCCAAATTTGCTATTACAAAATATAATATAAATCTACACAGACAGCAAAACAAGTGTCAAAATAAATAACTGTATATCCGAAAGAAAATTAGTTAATAATGGAGTTCGACAAGGTTGTCCACTATCACCAACTTTATTTAATATTTATATAAATGAAATTATTTTAAAATGGAACCAATGCTTCGAACAAGTACAAAATTTCAATTATCTGGGTTGTGAAATATCTTATCAAAATTAAAAAGATGTGAACAAGAAAATTACCAAATTTACACAAATTCTAGGAATAATAAACAATACATTAAAAGCAACGGAAATGAACAGAATCAAAGCAACGGAAATGAAATTTTTCAGGAGGACAGCAGGCTCTTTTAGACCGAAAAAGGAATGAATAAATTTTAGAACAATTAGAAGTAGAGTCAGTAGAAGAAAAAATTAGCAGAAACAAATTCAATCGGCTAGATCATGTAAGAAGAATGGAAAATTCAAGAATCCCAAAAATTATGATGCAGTATAAATCTAGAGGACATCGTCGACCAGGAAGACCTTTTAGAAGACTGCTAGATGGGGCCGAAACAGGTCTACAGAGGCCTAATTCGTGAAGGATGATGATGATGATGATGATTATCTATATCTCGAGAATGAATATAGGAGAGATTACAGCCAAGGTAAGTAAAAGCATTTACTTGCTCTACTCCAGAGTTATTGATAACTATTTTAGTTCTTACAGAATTTTTACCAATAAAGACCATGGTTTTTGTTTTGTGCGAAGACGACCCGAGCTGGCAAACGGACTAATTATTTTAAAATAGCAGTATGGAATGTAAGAGGTCTTCACAGGAAGGAATCAGAACTACTAAAAAACTAACAACGGCTAAAATAGATGTGGCGGTAATCCTGAAACGAAGAAGAAACTACAAGGCACTAAAGAATTTAAAGAATATATTTTGCTTTATAGTGGGTGAATCAAAATACACGTGCAGCAGCTGGTATTGGAATCTTAATTTTGTTTATATTCCTTCTAAAATAGGTAATGTTGCTCATTTAACAATTACCTTCATTATTTCCAAAAATAGCCGCACTTAAGCCCTTTTAAGACTAGAAGCCAAAGTGAGTAGAAGGGACTATTAAAATAAGACCTTTTTCATGTCAAAATAAATGATAAATGTAAATTATTAGGAATGCAAAATGGGTCTTAAACAAATATAGGACTGTTTACCCAGGTGCTTAAAGTTTTAAAAGGAAAGGGCATCAGTATGTGATAAAGTGGCTAAAATACAAGTTAGACCTTTTTAATAGGGAAGCATGGAAAGTAAGCATGTGATGGTTTGTAATGAATAAGTATTAAATATTCTTAAGTCCTTTATTCTGTGTGTGCTCGATTCAAAAAGTACTTTGGACACTTGGTAACGCTCTATAAATCCAGTCAGGAGTCTTATTTGACTTTAACCGACCAGATTGTAGGGAATTGTTTCCGCTTTCAGAATATATAAGAATCTCTTTTTCACAAAAAAAAAATTGACTTAAGACCTTTCTCCTCCCGGCCACATAACTACTTATTCATTCATTCATTCATTCATTCATTCATTCATTCATTCATTCATTCATTCATTCATTCATTCATCATTTATTTTATTCCATAAATCTTACATGAGCAATGAAGCTTTAAGATGTGGATTTATTTATTTATTTTTTATTGGGTTATTTTACGACGCTGTATCAACATCTAGGTTATTTAGCGTCTGAATGAAATGAAGGTGATAATGCCGGTGAAATGAGTCCGGGGTCCAGCACCGAAAGTTACCCAGCATTTGCTCGTATCGGGTTGAGGGAAAACCCCGGAAAAAAACTTCAACCTGGTAACATGCCCCGACTGGGATTCGAACCCGGGCCACCTGGTTTCGCGGCCAGACGCGCTGACCGTTACTCCAAAGGTGTGGTTTAAGATGTGGAACACGTCAAAATTTTACAATATTACAATTACAATTTTTACAGGTTTTTACAATTTTACATGACATGTCTAAATAAAAATCAGGTCTATTTAAAGCTGAAGTAGTTCACCGCTGTGGAGTAACAGTTAGTATGTGTGACCGTCAAGCAAGCGGGCCCGGGTTCAAATCCTGGTCGGGAGAAGTCACCTGGTTGAGGTTTTTTCCAGGGTTTTACCTCAACCCATTAAGCGTAAACGCTATATTCAGCGCATTTCAACGACTCGACCCATTTTTTTAATTCTGTATCTATACATCTAACTTGTATTCAAAGTAATCAAACACAGGATTCATGTAGAATGCGTAGTGGAGCAGCCTTAAGTCCGACAGCAGTCAGTATCGCAACTCATTCCAACACGAGTTGCACATAAATGCCTACTAATGTAACTCTGAAGTGCTTTGGAATGCTCCAGGTCCCGCCCGATAAGAGCCTCTATAGAATTACATATGACAAAGAGGTAGTAGGTGAAAGAGATCACCTTCAATTTGAAATCAAGAAATAGGTTTGTTTATTAACCACTAAAAGTTCCTTCGTCATTCAAGCCCTGTGTGGCATGGATAAGGTGGGTACTCCTGTTATGGCCATGATCCTGATATGGCCACCCCACAGTCTAGTATATACAGTCGCGAAGCTCAATACGTAGTAAATATGCAAACATTAGATAGTTGCTCACCACTAGGATCGCTAATATCGCCTCATTACAGGCAATGCAAAATAGTACCGTCACAGTCTATTGTTTCTAGCACCCTCAAAACTCAAGCTTCATGACTGTATATAGTAAACTGTGGCCACCCCTTATTGTGAGTTAAATGAAAAATCCGTTAAATTGCAGGAACATCCAGGGAAGGACATCTTGGTATGTCACTTTATCGTTTCCCATCCAGTCAGGTTGAGCAATTTGGCGTCAGTTGCCTGTTTTGCGTTTTTCATGTGACCGCTTCTTATTTTTCTCTGGTAAGTCTCCTTTGTTTTATGCATGTTTTTCAAAGGCTTGTTTCTTGAAAACCATCGTACTCAATTCAGTTTTTAATGTTCTGTTGATTAGTGTTGTCGTTGATGGCTTATCTTTTACGAGTTGTTCATAATCAAATGATTTTCGTGAAAGCTTACCTGTTCCTGATATGGCCATATCAAGTTCATTTCATTTTTATTTTTTCACCTGACAAATTTACATGCCTTATAGCTGGGATTACGCAAAAACTTTGTATTGTAAGAAAAAATGACGCCATCACGTGTTTTTTTAATCTGGATCAGTAGAAAATACGTTACGTTGTAATGGAAACTTTCTTCTTTTTGCAAATGTGCTGAAAATGTTTGGCATTCATAGACAATACAGTCCATATAACGTAAGTATTCGCTTTAGTGGAAGATTTAGAAATGTTGTTTCAGATATAAAATAATGTCTGTCAACATGAAGAAGAGGCGATTATGGGCTGAAGAAACCATGTCCAAGGCAGTGAACGGTATGAAGAGTGGAAAGTTCCCAGTTCAAGGCGCAAGTAAAACGTTTTGTGTACCTAGACGTACTTTACGCAGTTATTTGGAGAAAGATGGCGCATTAAAGAAGTCAAAGTTAGGTGGGAGACCCAACTTGACACCAGAACAAGAAAAACAGCTGAGCCAGAGAATATTCCCTTTGTCTTCTGTAGGTTATCCATTGACTCCTAACATCCTTAAACTCAAAGTTGTCAGTTTTAGCACAACTGCGCTATCAAACTGAAAACAATCACGATTTGCAGAACGTGGAACAAGGGTGACCACATCATGTGCACATGTTCCCGATATGGCCACTAGGTAGACTTTTGGAATTTGGGACTTTTTGGACATTTAAAGTTATTTTTATGGGGAAAGGAAATTGTTTTAAGAAAGTCCATTAGACTGAGAACGAGTAAGAAAAAAGTGATATACATTTTTTTTCAAAATGGCGGCTAGAAAAATTCTCAAACCTTAGCATGGTCATATCAGGGACACCTACCTTATTTCATTTTTTATTTATGTAAAGGATGAAAATTTGACCGCGAAACACGTTAGATATTGAAACCGTATTGGTAAATGTTGTCTTTTCGTTTACTTTCATAATTAGCATAATCAGATGCACGATAATCAGTTTCTACGAAGGTCCTTAAATAGCGTTTTATAAAGTAACAGTCTTGGAAAAAAAAAAAGAAAAAGGTTTATTTTTATGTCCTCTGTCACATCAGAAAATTAGGAATAGTTATTCTGGTACACCCTGTATACCTTTTCATATACAATGCTTATTTTTAATCACTTAACCATGCCTCATGGCAGCTGCAGAGCAGTACCTAATTATTATCATTGAAATAAGAACATTAACTTAGACCAAAAACCTTTTTCAGATAAAAGTGAGTTTTGAATGTTTATGCTGTATGAATTAAAGTTTCAACTAAACATGAAATTAACAATTTGTATTACGTGACTTAGAGCTCTTGAGTACTGGAACTGCTCAGCCACTCTTTACACTGCCCCGGAGCAACGGCATAAGCAGATTGGCAAGAGTGCTCATTACCTTTATATGAACGGCTCTTCGCTTGGGATACAGCCAATTCCTTCCCCTCTTCCTATTGAAGTCTCCGCTGTCATTCAACAGTTTTGAAGTTCCTTTCGTCAAATTTTCCTCGTTAAAAATAATTCGTTCATCTTTATTATGTTCAGCACATCCTCTTTACCATCGATGTCTCAGTTATATACAGAGTGATTCAAAACCTCTGCGACAAACTCTGAGGAGTGATAGATATACTGTCATCCTCTGAGGAGTTTAGTGCTGAGAGGAATGCGGTTCCGACTAGTCTAGCGCGGTACTGGAGTGGGAGGGAACACTGACAGCGGCAGTCTGGAAGGAAGTACAATCATACTGAAAACATTCGCCCAATTTACGAGTGCAGTATTTATTTTATTTTATTTATCAACATCTCGGTTATTTAGCGTCTGAATGAGATGAAGGTGATAATGCCGGTGACATGAGTTCGGGGTCCAGCACCGAAAGTTACCCAGCATTTGCTCGTATTGGGTTGAGGGAAAACCCCGGAAAAAACCTCAACCAGGTAACTTGTCCCGACCGGGATTCGAACCCGGGCCACCTTGTTTCGCGGCCAGACGTGCTGACCGTTCTCCACATATCTGGACAGCAGTATGTCTATTAGTTTTCTAACGTATTTTTGGCGAGATAGAGATACGACCATTCGTACTTACGTGTTCAGAGAAGGAAAGTATTGTAGAAAATTGTATTTATTTATATTTATTTATTTATTTATTTATTACTTATTTATTATTTATTTAGTCAAGTTAAGGCCATCACATCACCAGAAATACCAATACAATAAAATAAATAAAAAGAAAAATCATAATACAACTACAATAATATAAATGAAAAGAAGAATCATACTATAAAACTTAATGATTAGTGGAATTGAATTAAATTTGTAAAGTAATCAATTTAAATATAGTGTACTGCTGAACTCACTTGAAAAAATATAACTACTTGATTTTGTATTTTAAGATCTTACCATCAAATGATTTTCGCATGACATTATAGGAATCTGTTTTTCACATTCTAAAATTCCAATAGAATGAAACCAAAAATTTTCCACAGCATGTTTCCTAAAAAATGATGAACTATGTAATGAGTAATTCATATAATATTAACATAGCTAACATCAGGGAGAAAACTGAAGACTGCATATTTTTGGACGATTAATACTTCCCACTCCGCTCGGCTCGGCTTGGCTGTAGCAACAAAAGAATCTACCTGCAACCCCCCCGCACCGACGGCAAGAATACCTCAGGTCCCAGCGCTAAACTCGTCGGAGGAAGACAGTAACAATAAGGAACCCTTTTTGTTAAACAACCTATGTCTTTTGACGCGTCGTTTCGAAGTTGCCGTTGAAAATGTTTTTGCGCGGGCGTATGTCAATGTAAGCGAATGTGTGTACCCTTGTTTATTTGTTGAGATGCTTGTAAAAGACGAGAAGGGTTCTTGTTGTTTGTTTACGTTTAATGTTCAATACCTTTTCCTTTCAGTTCAGTCTAATCATCAATTGAGAATGAATGTCTACACTTTTCCCGAGCTAGCCGACATGGTAATGTGTTATGGGGAGGCTCGCGGAAACGGAAGAAGAGCTCTCCACATGTGCCAACAACAGTTTCAAAACTGAAATCACCCTCACCACACAATGTTTGCTCGACTTTATCAGCGCCTTCGAGACGATGGGTCTCTTCGTCCCCGGCGCATTGATGGAAGACCGCGTAGACATCCATTCTCAATTGATGATTTCACTGAACTTAAAGTAAAAGGTATTGAACATTAATCGTTAACAAACAACAACCCTTCTGTCTCTTACAAACATCTCAAGAAACAAACAAACAGGGATGCACACACTCGCATACATTGACGTACGCCCGCGCAAAAACATTTTTAACGGTAACTCTGAAACGACGCGTCAAAAGACATACGTTGTTTAACAAAAAGGATTCCTTATTGTTAGATCTATCACCCCTCATAGTTTGTCGCAAAGGTTTTGAATCACCCTGTACATTTAACGACTTTATACGTAGGATACTCTTCAGGTCATTAGCAAACGAGAGATTATTAAAACAAATTATATAATAGAATGTGAACAGTTATTAACACATGTGACTTTCGAATTTTCGTAAAACTCTCTAACTATCCTCAGATGGTTTATGATGTACAATAGCATTTTATTATTAATTTATTTATTCTGGTAGAATTAATGCCTTGAGGGAGGTGAGATATAATGGAAGAGAGTGGACCAATCTTGCACATTATGGGGACCGATGGCTGGCTTATGTGAGGGCGGCAGTGAACCTCCGGGTTCCTTAAAAGCCGTAAGTAAGTTAAGAGTTAAGGCCATCAGGCTTTCTCTTCCAGCTGTGTAGCGATGTACGAATACCATGGAATGTAAATAAATACAATACAATAC
Organism: Periplaneta americana; assembly: GCF_040183065.1. Lineage (NCBI taxonomy): Eukaryota > Metazoa > Arthropoda > Insecta > Blattodea > Blattidae > Periplaneta > Periplaneta americana. Next base: position 203,663,071 of record NC_091117.1, on the reverse strand, counting down.
AATACTTACTTACTTACATACTTACTTACTTACTTACTTACTTACTTACTTACTTACTTACTTACTTACTTACTTACTCATGGCTTTTAAGGAACCCGGAGGTTCATTGCCGCCCTCACATAAGCCCGGCATCGATCCCTATCCTGAGCAAGATTAATCCAGTCCCCACCATCATATCCCACCTCCCTCAAATCCATTTTAATATTATCCTCCCATCTACGTCTCGGCCTCCCCAAAGGTAATACAATACAATACCGAGATTAAATCTAATTCATGTTAGATGAATATTTGGTATAGTGTCTCAGAACACTAAATAGGAAATCTTTTAAACTCAAATTTTCGGAAAAAAAATCTTGCAACGCTGCAAACTTTTATGATCCTGACACATATGAAGCTAACATCGGTCGAGATACTGCTGACAAATTCGAAGAAATAATGGATTGATTTATGAAATTGGCAGGAGAACGAGGTTGTTTAATGATTCGATAAGAGAAAATTAGAAAAACTACATCAAATACAAATTTGTGGAATTTTTTATATTCATTTATACAAGGATAATCTTCGATCATAGCTTCTGAACTAATGATTGTCAAACTTTTGAAATTTTATGTACTTGAAAGATAAAGACATAATTGTTTTACGTAGTATATATCGTGATGTGTTGATTATGTAAATGAGTTAAAATAGTCATAATTAGTGTCTTCTTTGTATATGAAGAAGTGAATGAAGTATTTCTTCTATAATATGTTATGTTAATTCAATTCAAGCATATTTGTTAGATTTTGGAAGTGTGCGGTAGCGTGATGTTCTTGCGTAAATCTGTAAAATATATCTTTATTGTAAGCCTAATTATTATTATTATTATTATTATTATTATTATTATTATTATTATCATTATTATTACCTATTATTATTATTATTATTATTATTATTATTATTATTATTATTATTATTATTATTATTCGTAGTTGAATAAAATGAACTTTATATTTTTGTATAATTGAAAACATGTGTTAATGTTATTAAAACTTACATTTATAGGTTTCACAATTGGATTGATAAGTATGTATAATCTTGTTTATTTTGAAATTGGTCATTTTTTCAAATTGGTTTCTATGCGAATAATCTGTAATGTTATTACTCGTATATAAAGTTTACCGTCATGTTAATTATGATTTTTTAAAATTGAAGTTTAATATCAAAAAGAACTTAGGTGTTCTATGGTGAATGTGTTGCGTAGAAGTCTTATATACAAATATGTAAACGTTAGCCATAAATGTAACGTGAGTTTTACATGTATACCACAGTCACGAAACTTGAGTTGTGAGGGTACTAGGAACAATAGACTGCATATTTACTACGTATTGAGCTTCATGATTGTATATACTAGACTGTGTGTATACTGTATATGATCTCAAACACTATTGTCGTATAATAGCATGACAATAATAACTATTTGCATATAATGTTTAATGAAATTAGATACTAATGATATCACTTCATATAAAAACATATACATGAAGATCATGAATTAACACCATAACAATGTAGATACTTATTAATTATTGATAGATTATTATAATTAAAGAAGGATGAAACACAAATTTAATCACATTGTAACTTCGCACAATTAGATATCGCCAAATTAATGTATCTGATGATGGCCAAAAAAAAAGGCGAAAACGTTCATACATACTATTCAGTAATTAACATTGAAGAGTTCGCGGGAAAAACGATGGATGTTACATTTCTATTAAGGATTAGATAATGATCTAATTGAGTCTATAACTGCAAGATGTAGTGTTGTTTCTATAGAAAATAAAGGAAAGGATTACTGTATTCGTGGTGATAATTCTCCTTTTTAGTTTACCATTTTTCATAAGAACAATATTAAATTTCGTAGTGATCCATTGAATTAGATAATTACATCAACCTTAACAAAACTGTGACATTCATCGTTTTTCCCGCGAACTCTTCGTATTAACGCGTGTTAATAAACCATAAAATAGTGATAAGTCATACGATTGACCAATTGAACATTGTTTATATTATCTAATCCAATAAGATTCATTTTGGCTATGCAAAGAAAAAAATGTAGATTCCATGCTAGGCGGGATAGATTTTTTTGCCCCTATACTAAACTTAAAAAAAAAAAAAAGGGAGAGAGAGATATTTAACGGGAAAAGGATGAATTGGCAACACTGAAGGTCAATGCGCTGCGAAACAATGACCCACGCAGCAAGCACTCACCCAACCGGTTTGTTGTGCTGCTGCGTGGCGTAACCCACACAATGTCTCACAATAAATTCAAAACAAACCTCGAACGCAATAAAAGGGATACCCTGCCTCAAAGACAGTCAATATAGCCATTACAATAATGAGGCGGCGCGCGCCATGTCGTGCTCTTTGCTCTGTCATCTAGCGGCTATCATGCTCGCAATTAGTTCCGAAGTTCGTGGGTTCAAATCCTGCTGATTACAGAGGATTTTGGTGACGGTAAAATACTACTTAGTGTGGCTTTCTTCGTTGTTGATTCATGACACATACATGCAAGGGTTCTAGACAAAATTTACTGGCCATGTCACGTTTTTAGGTAGCAATATGAGTAGGATTTCCAGAAACATCAGAAAAAATACGGGACACTCAGCACTGATTTTAAAAATTGAGCTCTTGTGCATATTTTCCATCGCGTTTATCTATATTGTCTTTGAACAGATTAAAACAAATACAATTAAATAAAACAATGATAGAGACTCATACAATAAAATAGCAGTTGATATGCCCAGTTTTGGTTTTCAGTCACTAATTTTTAAATACGGCTCAAAAACATTTCCCGAAGACTATTTTCGGGACAACAGGACATATTGATGAAAAAGAGACGTTCCCGTATTTTACGGGACGTAAAAGAATCCCAATTATAAGCCCATATCAGCGCGGATGGATTGTCTTACCCTCAACTTGCAATTGAGGCGTTCCACAGCGGGTTAGAATCCCAATATAGCTGAAAGAAAAATAATACTTTTCAAAGTCACTGAAGTTGGTTTTTCTACTCTGTAAACACTAATCAGATGTCTACATCTCAGAAGTTCACAACGCACAAAGGGATTCGGAAAGATGAACAATAGCAGATTCATAGCGGAAGTTGATGATTGATACATAAACGATCGGACGGTCCACACCTAGTTGTGAGCCTAGATCATATCTATAACCAGATTGGTCATCCCTATGTTAAAATCAGTAGCACTTTGAAGAGAACAATCGCCAGGATCGCCACCTGTCCGCCGTAAACGAACACGAGATGGCAGTACAGTCGCTAATGCAATTCAAATGGGAGTTAAGACGTAACTCCTTATGTAACAACTAGATGGCAGCATAGTAAACCTGACAAAAGTTGTTGCCGTCAAAGTCTACAAGGCCGAGAAATCTGGGTATATATGATCTAGGGTTGTGAGTTGGAGTGATGCAAGGGAAGATTATTCTGTGCTGTGCTTAAGCAGAATATATATTTAATTCTACGTGGAAAGTCACGTGCTAAACTAGCCCCGGCTATCGACTGATTACTTGTACAGGATTCATATTATATCATATATCGCTAACACTGGTTTATGAATACGAAAAACGTTAGTTCGCTGATCATCAACCGGAAGCCCGCACTAAGAATGTCTATGAATATGGCTCTTATATTTTAAAAGTGATAGACCTAGATGAAGATGGCCTATTCAGTGAAGTGAATCATGTTAAGAACATATATGAAGCAAAAATTGAACATTGGAAGAAGTGTGATGTTAAAATTACAGAGGGGTGGACTGAAACATTACAAATTATGGAACTCAAAGACATTAGTTTTACAAACATAATTCAGATTGTAAGTTTTGTGTTCGGAATACCTGCCACCAATGCATCATCACAAAGAGTGTTTTCATTGATGAATTCAATTTGATCTGACGAAAGGAATCAGTTTTCAGTTAAAATTATAAAGGCCATGTTAATCACAGAATGTAATTTCAAAAATGTGTTTTGCATGGACTTCTATAGTTTCCTGAAGGAAAGGCCAACACTTCTAGAACAAATTCACCCATCAAAGAAATATGCTGCAGTTGTACAGTTGATTTTCATGGAGAATGTTAAAATAGTTAAAAGGTTAAAAGGTAATATGAGGCAAAATATTTTGTTATGCAACAAGTTCAGTACACAGTGACATGGATATGATGTAAGGTCTAATTAACCTGAAATATTTTTAAACAGATAAGCTACCGGTAACCTAATTAATCCAGAATAGTTGCAATATAAAAATTGTCAATAATGACTTAAGTCAAATATCTATGCTACTCTTTTATGTACTAACATAATTATTATGTATGTATTGTATGTATTTATTTACACTGCAAGTGGGCAAGCACCCGGTGGCAGTGGTATACACAATATAAACAATACACAATAAAATTACAATATACAATACAATTATACAATACACAATCAATTATATACACAATATAATAAGAATACACAATATAGTTTAACACAATAAGTAAAATTAATAATAAAACATAAAATAACCTAATTTTACAATACAACCTACATATGTATAGGCCCTACATAAGTTTCAATAGTCTTTCACTTTACTCTCATCTCACTCACTGTAGTGGCACTATGACGCATTTCACTGACACTTCAGGACACATTTCACTGACACACTGTAACACATTTCACTGACACTATAGAACACATTTCATTGACGCTATAAATTATCATTGATCGGAACTATTCACTGCACTGTAAAACCATAACTTCACTGACTCATCTCGCTTCACTGATACAGCAGTTCAAATAAGACAAATAATTACACCCTTATGCATATTTATAAACAGAACTACATTTAAGCTAAACATTTCTAGTCTAAGGCCCTCTTACACGCTATTTTTAAATAATTTACAATTAAAACCAAGGGAGTAACTCGTCAGGCTAAATAAAATGCATGTTACCTTAAAAAATTAAATGTTAAATGTCACCTTAATTTTAATTTGCACTTTATACACAACTTTTTAAGTTCTTCTGGAATCTCCTTAAGGAAGGACAGCCCTCAAAGACCGCTGCAGGTAGGTCATTGCATTATAGACTAGTTATTGTAAGCAGTGTAGTATTTATTACTTTAAAATAAATAAAACTGGTCCTTATTGCTCACTGACATTATAAACACAAGTAATAATGAATGTTTAGATAAAATGTTGATTCATGTCAATTTTAATAAGTGTCCCGTTATTTTTTATTTTTTATTTTTTTTTGGAAATCTGGTCACCTAACTGATCTCAGTCTAACGACCGGGTTAATTCAAAATCAGAATTTAGCTTAAGGAAGAAAGAGTGACAACCCTGGTTATAGAACAGGCAAGCTGTGTATGATTTATTATGTTTTGGTTGAGTCATAAGATTGGAGAGTGAGGACGTCCAAGCTTCACCAGTACTACTGTATATCTCGTACTACAACAAGCTGCGCTATGTTATCAACTCTGCATTGTCCACGTGCTTAATTAAGCGTTATATAGCCTTGTAAGGTGCACAACACTGTACCTGCGTCTCTTGTTATCACTAAGATACGTACCTACCACTGTATTATGAATAGGGCTAGGATTTTGATGAAATTGCATCTTTTTTCTAGTAAGTCAGAAACATAGCTGCTTTAGTATTTATATGCTATGTGATGAACTGAGTGTTTTAAGACATATTTGTTAGCGCATTTTTTTTGCATTTTTTGCCTATTTCAACTCATAAGAGCATCTTTTGTTTTATTCGGTGGCATTTTCATTTGATTTTGGCCATAAATCCCCATTATTAATGTAAAATAATGTCTATTTTCTTTGATATTTTCTTTACATATTTTGTCCATTAATACTCATTATTTTGTATAATATTTTAATCGTTTTTCTACACTAATATTGTCATTAAAACGTAGTACACCCCACATAATGGATCAGTCCAACCACCCCTTCAATATAGACTCTTCTATATCTGGTAATTCCAGATAAGAGTGGCCTCGTGGTAGACTACACGGAAACTAAAAGTAAAGTAAATCCATGGTGCTACAGCCCATGAAGGGCCAAGATCGAGCAGCCGACTGCTGACCTCACGTCCACATGCCGACGATCATACATGGAAGCTATATCAGATAAAATAATTAATTAAAGTGTATTACTTAGAAAAAATTACGTAAAATTTAATTTAATTACTAGTCTAAATAGTAGTAAAAAACCTCTTTTCCTACTAAGGAAATTATGTAAGATCAATTTTTAGGGCATTTTATGGGCATTTTTGAAAGACATTCAGGTCATAAATGCATTGTTTTTAGGACATTTTTTCATGATTTATAGGTCATCAAAATCCTAGCCTTAATTTTGAACATTGGATTTAGTATTAGAACCCTTTTAAAAGCTGGCAAGAACTCTTAACAGTTCTTTCTCTTTTTTTCTGATTAGCCTATGTGCAGGAGATTGATTGATTGATTTGTAGATTGATGGATTCATTGATTAATTGATCAATCTACATGGGGGTTATTACGACCCAGCACTTGGACCACGGCTGGTCCTTTGTACAGCAACGGTGGACTGGGTATGTATGTATATATGTATGTATGTGTGTATGTGTGTATGTATGTATGTATGTACTGTATGTATGTATGTACGTATGTATGTATTTATGTATGTACTGTATGTATGTATGTATGTATTGTATGCATGTATGTATGCGTGTATGTATGTATGTACAGCTGTCAAAAAAAAAGTGGCCGCACTCGTGAACAGCGAATATTTTCAAAGTCGACTTCGGGTCGCGGCGATGTTACACGATGCATGTGCTTGTACAAGCAGTTCCGGAATTATGAAAGTATTCCATATCTACGCCTCGTAGACCAGCGGTAGAGTGCTTGTTTAATGATTCAAAGGTTGTGGGTTCGGGCCTTCTTCAAGTTTTCATTTTATTTTTTAATCGTTCTTTAGCGATGTAAATGATATTCAAATTATCATTTATATCCAGTTGTCGTTCTTTATGGATGTCACGTTATTTATATTTTGTTATCGTTCTTTAGATATATGAATAAAATTCACGTCATCATTTGTATTCTGTTATCGTTTTATAACGATATGAATAATAATAATTATTATTGTATCCCCAATGGGGGTTAGCCCTATTTTACATATGTATGTTAGGACTATAGTTTTATACACAAAAATGATAAGCATAAAGAGAAATGTAAAAGAAAATTAAATTAGCTTACGCGATGTAAACAAAACATAAACAAACCGTAAATTAGGCATTGCGATTGCAAGACAAATATCAATTATCAATTTGAAACCTACAAAAACATTAACAACACACATACGTAACAGTCTATAACACAAATATGCAGCTTTTCGTACCATACATCATAAATTAATACACAATAGTCACACAAACACAATCAAACTATAATTACGACATTGCGACGACATCAAGCATCACATAACTGACTCACATACATAACAAATCAAGCATCCGTTGCAACACATACACTTCAACATAGCAACCACATTTTTAAAAGTTACAAATTTGGCTCCAAGAAGAATAAATAGGACACTGTTACTAATTACTATTCTTCTACAATTTATTAAATACATCTGTAATAAATCTGTAAAATTCCGATATGAATAATATTCACGTTTTTTATATTGTTATCGTTCTTTTGCGATATAAATAATATTCAAGTTATCATTTATATTCTGTTTTCCTTCATTAGCATTATAAAATAATATTCAAGTTATTTATATTGTTATTGTTCTTTCGCAATATAAATAATCTGTATTTTATGTAAGTAATTATTATAACACAAAAAACCATCTTTCTTTCTGAAATAGGTTATTTTATTTAGAAATTAAATACGTATTATATAATATCTTATATTAATTAAACAAACCGATATTTATCATTTATATTCTGTTATCGTTCTTTAGTGATACTGTATAAATAATATTCAAGTCATTTATATTGTAATCGTTCCTTAGCGATATAAATAACGTAAATTTAATATTAGGTTTGGAAAAATCCAGTTGCATAATACTGGTATTAGCTTTTCTTTTTGTATTATTACATTATACTATCTTGAACCACAATAAAATGAAAAGGATTAACGAGGAATTGAACCTGAGACGTTGACATCTAAATTCCGACGTTCGTCCGCTGAGCTACGAGGGCAAAAGTGTGGAAACATTTTCGGAAAAATTGGCCCAATCACACTCTAAGATTTTCTGATGATTCGTAGAAGCTAGTCCAGGATGCGGGGGGCAAAGGCTAATTGAGATTTCCCGGTCTCTGATCGGGTCAAACATCCTGATAGAATTAATATTTAACCCTTGCCGTGACTTTCGGTGAAGTCCGGAGGGCCCAATTAGTCAAATCCACTCTCCTCATCTCCACGCTTGGGCCCCCTGGGATTTAATAAGATGCGAAAGAAATAGTGGTGTGCGGAAAGCAACGGGATGTTACCGCATTTAGGCCTATCCTTCCCAAGAAAAACTGCAAACATGAACAAAGGAAGCTTTTAATAGAAGAATAAGAAGGATCTTCTGCGGACCTCTGGAAAAAGAACCAAGGAAGAGACTAGTGAAGTGCTTTGTGTGGAGTGTGGCATTGTATGGGGAAGGAACATGGACATTACGACGAAATGAAGAGAAACGAATTGAAGCATTTGAAATGTGGATGTGGAGAAGAACGGTGCGTGTGAAGTGGACAGACAGAATAAGAAATAAAATTGTGTTTGAAAAAGTGAGTGGAGGAAGAATGATGCTGAAACTGATTAGAAAGAGAAAAAGGAATTGGTTGGGTCTCTGGTTGAAAAGAATAATAGACGACATTAGGATATGTGGATCATATGCGGAGACTAAGAGGAAGGCAGAAAATAGGAAAGATTGGAGATTGCTGGGTTTGCAATGAAAGACCTGCCCATGGACATAACACTTATGTATGTTCAGAATGCCTGGAATATCGTGTCTAAGAACAGTCGCTATTTGCAAAGACTAGTCAATTCCATGCCCATTCGACTGCAAGATGATCCAGATAAGAGGAAGATAGACTAGATATTGAATTGTGGCTTTTTGTTTTGTTTTTTGAACGCTTAATTGTTTGAATGTTTTAAGGCCGACGCCAGTAAATTTGTTTTGTTTATGCCACGAAAGATATTTCCATTTGCAGCCACAATATCATAATGATAAAGTCATGGCATAATATATTAATGAACCTGATGTTAATTACTAAAATAATCGTAAAAGTGAAAGGAGCCATTATGTATAGTTTGTCTCTCTCAAAAACAGAACAAAAAATAACATAAAAAGCACGAGGCTGTAGTCGAACGCAGGACCTCATGGATAAGAGGCCTGAACGCTTCCATTGCGCTAACGAATAACATACAGAATACTTCAGTTATAACTGTAGATATCAGGCAACGTGGTCCAACAACATGTAACATCGCCTGTCTCCGAATTGTAGCGAAGATACCCGAAGGGAACTTTGTTTCAGGAGAGCGGCCACTTTTTCTTTTGACAGCTGTACATATGTATGTGTGTACTGTATGTATGTATGTATGTGTGTATGTATGTATGCGTGTATGTATGTATGTATGTATGTATGTATGCATGTATATATGTTGTGTGTATGTATGTATGTATGTACGTATGTGTGTATGTACTGTATGTATGTACGTATGTATGTGTGTACTGTATGTATGTATGTATGTATGTATGTATGTATGTATGTACTGTATGTATGTATGTACGTATGTGTGTACGTATGTATGTATGTATGAATGTATGTATGTACGTATGTATGTATGTACGTATGTATGTGTGTACTGTATGTATGTACTGTATGTATGTATGTATGTGTGTATGTATGTATGTATGTATTCTGTATGTATGTGCTCATTGTGCGCACTATATTATTCGATGATTGCCCAAATCCCACAAGTTGTCTTGATAGAATTATTGAATCCGATGCTCAGAGGTAGGCCATCCTGCCTTAGTCCTCGGTTAGGCAGGTCCCATTTCCAGACGAGAACCTCACAAGCCCCAGGATACGGAAAGCCAAGTCCTTCCTATATCAGCACCGGAAATCCCTACTACACCCAAGAGTTTTCCCCATCCCATTTTTCACTCTCGTAGATGATAGATGATAGATGAAATGTGGGGAAGAAGGAGAGTGTTGGTGAAGTAATACAAGAAACGATAATACTCCCAAAAAAAAAAAAAAAAACTCTGCAAAGTCTGCTTTGTGCAACACAAATTTCATCACGGTGTGGCCGGGCATCGAATCCGGACCGCCTGATGGATAACCAGCGCTCTGGTGTTTAAGCCACAGACACGACTGATGTAGTCCCACGACAAAGGATCTCCAGCTAAGAAACCACAGGACGTCATGACGAACGCCAGTACTTTGATGTAGTTGAAAAGCGATCTATCAATTCTGCAAGACGACCATAATGCTACAAAGTCTGACTGCAGTAATCTGTCAGTCTGTAGGCACGTGGAAGCGCCTTTGGTGGTATCCAAACCAATATTTAGTTGTATGTAATGAGTAAGGAGCGGATTCCTATGTAATTAAATATTATTTTTGCGTGTGATAAAACACAATTAACAAAGTTAAACATTCCGAACATGAAGTTTCAAGTTTAAAACCCGAATTTTATTTCAAATAAAACACATATTTTCACAAAAAAAATTATGTAAATACATCTTTTCAGGAAATCTATTATAAACAAATAAATCTTGGAGTTTTTTTACTTAAATAATTTTTTACAAGAACTTTTAAATATTTTAAAACTAAATCTATTATATCAGTCAGAAGTACGTTATCTTCTTAATAATTCTTGGTTGCTTCGTGTTTCTAAGCGCTGTGTGGTGTATCCGTGATCCATTTTTGTAATAGTATCGCCTCAAGCTCTAAGAACTGCTAGGCAGCATATCAGTGTTATTATTAGAGAATAAATTAACATGGACAAGGAGGAGAGATCTTACAACACATAATTAGGAATGTTTATTGTTGCTGAAGATGATTTCATTCCACGCTTTGTTTGTGAAACACAACAGATAAGAGCTCGGGTATGAATATTATTTAATTTAAACAAATCTCTCGTCTCTCGCTCATGTCTATCAAGTAAGGCAATGTATCTTGTTACGATTCCCTGTTATCGGGCTTCGTCAATCGATATCCTTCAAGATATACTGAAATATTGTTATTTAAAAACGATTTGGCTTTCCTATTAGCAAATTTAAGTTTTTTGTGTGACACCATAAAAAAACTCGAAATATCCAAGAACCTGTTGTCTGAAACAGGGAGGTGCGTGCCGTGGAAATTAAACTAGACTCGCTACCAGGTTCAGAAGTACTAAGGGACAAATTCCAGAATGTGTTTGGGAAAAACTGTGGATATAAAAAAATGTGTAAAGTTGCTCCAGTATTGGAGAATGTGCCTGTAGGTGAAATTGACGTTATTCAGAAGTAATCGGCATGCATTTGTGATGGAGAATTTGGAGATGACCTTTGTCGTTCACTGCAATTCTCAGCCAACTACTAGCACTCAAAGTGTGGTTGGTGAATACCTAGTAATATTTTTTTCAAGCTAAGTAAGGTATTTTTTTTCATATTTAAAAAAAAAATATTTTTTTTTTAATTTTTAGCAAATATTTTCGTACTTTTCAGCACATAAAAATAAATATATTTAAATTTTTTAACACATAAAAATCCGCTCCCTAGTAATGAGCTCGACGGCATGACAGTCCTGATTATATCCGGATATTGACGGTTAACTCCAGAGTAAAAAAAAAATAAATAAAACTATTTTCATCGCAGGCCTGTGTAGTTTTCATCATTTTAACATTTTAAGTGTATGTTACTGCGCACCCCGACTAGACCATCTTTGGACTGAATTCTGTACCTAATCCATCTTATTTGTTAAAATAATCCTCATCTGTGGTAACAAGAAAAGTGTTCTATCCTTGAGAAAATTCTCTAACAATCTTAGAATGGCATTTCAAGCTAATTCTGCAACTCGTCTAGAGAAATGTTCCATTACTTTGCGTATGTACACCAGGCAGTGTTTAATAAAGCCCCATGCTTCCTGGCGCTCTTCAGTATGAAGTGGAAGATAAAGGATGGGAGTTGTTAGCGTAACTCCTCAGTCTGCTGCAAAGAGCATTGGTACACATTTGTCAAAAGAATGAATGGATTACAGAACTCTTTTCTTTTCATTGAGTGACCAGTCCCTCTATCAACTGCTCTATTTCAGTAAAACAACGGCTAAAAATGAAAACCTCGTATCTCAATTTTTTTTTTTTTCAAAAAATGCTTTTTGGGCTTAATCGGAAGATAATTTCGTAACACATCAGTAAAAAGTGTAAAAACAACTGTTTCTCTTTGTGATTTAAAAGTTAACTTTGATCAATTATGATGAAAAATGAGTGAAACGGAAAAAAATTCTCTACAGCACCGGGATTTGAACCCGGGTTTTCAGCTCTACGTACTGATGCTCTATCCACTAAGCCACACTGGATTCCCATCCCGATATCGGATCGAATCCTCTCAGTTTAAGTTCCACCTCTTGGGTTCCCTCTAGTGGCCAACCCTCATGCACTGCGTCACAGACGTATGACAGTGGCACAATGTCCACACATATGCAAAGGTGCACTCGTTAAGAGTGACTAAGTGGCCGGGATCCGACGGAATAAAAGCCGTCTTAAATCACAAAGTGATTATTTTTTCGCATATCATATATTATTATGATGTAGTGAAGTACATATGATATTTCAGTGCAGATATTTTGCGTCATCATATGATGAAAGATGAGTGGAACGGAGAAAAAATTCTCTCCGACACCGGGATTTGAACCCGGGTTTTCAGCTCTACGTGCTGACGTTCTATCCACTAAACCACTTTGGACTTTGTACCACTGCCATACGTCTATGAGGCAGTGCATGAGGGTAGGCGACTAGAGGGAACCCAACAGGTGGAACTTAAACTGAGAGGATTCGATCCGATATCGGGATGGGAATCCGGTGTGGCTTAGTGGATAGAGCGTCAGCACGTAGAGCTGAAAACCCGGGTTCAAATTCAGCTGCCGGAGAGAATTTTTCTCCACTCATCTTTCATCATATGATGACGCAGAATATCTGCAAGGAAATATCATATGTACTTCGGTATATCATAATAATATTTTATCAATTATGTTTAAAAAATATAAAAATGAAGTCTACAGACAGTTTCTTGTTCCTCTTGTAGAGTTTGGTTTTCGTGAGATACGAGGTTTTCATTCTTAGCCGAATTATTTATATTCACTTGCATGGGAATACGAAATAATTAAACTTGGTACAAGGGTTAGTAATCGTTTACAAATAGTTACAAATTACAATGTAAGTATTTGTGTTGTAATTGGCTCAGACATAATAAAAACCGTAACAATTTGTGAAAGTTAATTGTGTGCTTTCTCCGTACAGATAATAACAAGAAACTGGGTTAAACCTCCAATAAGAGATACTAGCTACAGAATTATGATTGGAGTGCTATTTTGAAGCCGATGTTTCTTGGAACTCGTTGATATCATCTAATGTCAGTAACAATTTACAACTCAAAATTATTTGATTGGTGGTCTTATTAAAAAAAATACAGGAGAAATAATTGAAAGTTTGAGAGAAAAAACTATCTTTTCTATTGTTGTATCACAGACTGCAAAATAGGGTTCCAACAATATTTGTAACGGTTAAGTTTTGTGTTCTTTCTCTTAAGAGATAGTAGAAAGAAACTAGGTTATACGCTCAGTTTTAATAACAATCCTTTCAAAAAATTACAGTGATATTACACACTGTCTATCATGCATGACGATAACGTGTAGTATGAAAATGAAATAATTCATTTTATTTAGCAGGTTGGATAGTATGTTATAATTATGTATAATATTATGAAAATGAAAACATTTAATAGATTGGATATTATTTATTTCATTTATTAACAGAGTGGATAGTATAAGTTATAATAATGTATAGTATGGAAAAGATTTATTTTTTATATTTATTAATAGGTAGCGTACTCTGAGTTTAGTATGTGTCATATGAAAATGAAATGATATATTTTATTTATTAACAGGTTGGAGAAGTTATAATGATATGTAGTATGAAAATGAAATCGTTTATTTTTATGGACTTATACAATTTATTTTATATTACGTGTTCATATTACAATACTTCCATCATTCGTGTAGTCACACATCTATTGTTACTGAGCAACTGTGATTTATTTAAATATTATGTGAAGAATGTAATTATAGCTACTTTCTGTGGATAATTAGTATAATAAAAATTGTCATATTTTTTAAAACAAAATGTGATTTCCTATATGTACGTATATTTCTGTGGATGTTTAATGATAACTTTGTAATAAAAATTACCTATCTTCACATCTAAATAAAACTTCACAAGATTTCTTCCAAAATTCATACGCAGCTAAAAGCATGAAGGAATGGGAAGGGAGGGGAGAGTAGGAGAGGGCAGCGATCTTGAAGAGGCAGATTCAAGCGAGACGTATAGATCCGCTTCTTCAAAGCAGACTTCGTTTCTTGTCACGCTCGACAAACTTGAACCGAACATAGCGCTTGAAATTCACACTGGTATAGACCTGTCCAATTATTTCTTTATTAATAATTAATTTTTCAAATGCATAATAGTTTTCCCATAAAAAGTCATTCTTATAGTCTTTTAACAGAAGTTTTAGATTAAATTCAACAGCCAGAAGCAATGTTCTAATTTTTCTTCATGATTATATAGCAATGTGAAGAAAGTAAGAAAGCAAATTTATTAATCCCTGGCCCTTTTCTTTGCGTCTTTACCTTCATCATTTTCGTTCAGATATAGGACAAATATGTGCGCTCATCGGAGTCGATAATTTCAATAAAAGAATTTCACAGTTTGTACTGACCGTGAATTCTAGCCTCTCTTAAACATTATAATTTCATTTTCATTTCACGAATTACATATATTCACATTTCTTATGAATGCCAACTTTTAACAATTCTTTTGATCTACTTAACATGATATGTTATGTAAAAATTAATGTTCTAATTCACTTTTTGACATGGTGACATAATGTTTAGTCTAATAAAACAGATTGTAGTACAAAATAATAATAAAAAAGAGTGTTTTGTGTCATCATTGTCCCATAAATAGAGAAAACAGGACCTTACTTGCATAATCAATAATAGATGTGGGTATGTTAATGGTTCGGTTAATTTAAACTTACTACACGTCACGCAACCACTGATTTGTTTCGTGGAGTTGCACGACATCGTTCCGGTTCAGTGCTCACCCCATCGCTATATTCGTTTCCTGAAACCTGCACTCCTATAATCACTTTTTACAAAAGTGCATTTACCATTACGAATGTGTGACATCGCGTTCCTTGAAGAGCACGATATGATTTTTCGTAGTAGTGGAACATGTTGCAATATCGTAAGTTTTTTATACGTCTATAAAGGATTCTTGTGAATAGGGGCATTATTTCTGTCTGTTAAGGGTAGATAGTTGCTATGATGGATGGGAAATTAGAAAAAAAATAGTAAAATCAGATTGGTCTAGGTTTGGTCCTAATGATGGAGGCTATTTGAAATGTTTTCTGCTGAGTAAGGGAAAGTTTGGCTATTGGATGAACCTAGAATGGTTGCTATCTATTACATTGAAAGCTGGAAATTATTATTATTTTTTATTTTAAACATACTTTTTAGATTGATTCCATTTGTACATTTTTTTCAGAAACAATTAAACTTAGGGTTATGAAATTTTCAAGGCATGTTAATACATGTACGATTGTCTTAATGATGCACTTATGTTAAAATATCTCGAAAAATATCTCATTTATGCTCATTTCTCTAGAAGAAAAAAAGTAATTTTTTAACAATGAATATTCATTTGAGCCCCATTACACATAATAGACATATTAAAATGATATTGCACGGTTTTACTTTAGTGCACTCTGACAATACATGGTTCAAAACTGCATTACAATAGTTCACTATTACCCCTTTAAATTCTTCAGCTTAACTACCTATTCGTTGAGTGATATACTATGATAAATAAAACCATCATTATGTACAGTCTCAGAAAAAAGTTTTGTCGCACAGATAGTTTACAAGTCCCAGAAAAGAGGTAGTGGACATGATCAAAGGACAAGCGACCTGGTTCACGAAATAACAACTAGTTGAGTTAATAAAATTAGTTTTGTTTCGTTGTATGTCTGATCATGTGCACTGCCTTCTTTCTGGGACTTAAAAAGTACCTGTGCGACAAAACTTTTTCTAAGACTGTACATGGGTGTCAGATTTCTTCCTAAAGCTTGGATTTGTGCTATTTTCGCAGAAATAAACGTTTTTAAGGTTCTCGCACGCAAAATGATTATGTAATACACCTCTTTATAGCTATTTCTTCTAATCAATTTAGGATTTTTGTCCCAATTCAATATATTGTGTGGCTTAGATCATCCGAAAAATCTGAATATAGAAAATAAGAACTAAAAAGTATTGTGTGAAATATAAATAACACCAAGTGTGCTTTAATTCGTGTCAGTCAATAAAGTTACCGTCCAGAATTTTTCCTACATAAGAAATACTCTCAAATACATACTTGATTCAGGAAACTTATTTTTATCTATTTATTTATTTTAGTTGGTTATTTAACGACGCTGTATCAACTACTAGGTTATTTAGCGTCGATGAAATTGGTGATAGCGAGATGGTATTTGGCGAGATGAGGCCCAGGATTCGCCATAGATTACCTGGTATTTACCTTACGGTTGGGGAAAACCTCGGAAAAACCCAGCCAGGTAATCAGCCCAAGCGGGGATCGAACCCGCGCCCGAGCGGAACTTCAGACCGGCAGGCAAGCGCCTTAAGCGACTGAGACACGCCGGTGGCTATCTATATAATGTAAGAGATTTAAATATTAATTTAAACAATTATTAGAGAAGTTAATGTTGAATAGCCCCATATTAGAAACAGCAGACAACGTAACGGGCACTGTATATTCCCAGAATTTTTTCCTCCAGTGACGGTTGTTTTCGTACTGCGTCATTCACCCTAAGCATTCCCACGTAGGAGTGACGAGTCGAATTTGTAATTCTTTTTATCGTCGTTTTAATGTTACCTTTCGTACACATACAAAACGAACAATAAGCTTATCTGATGATGATGATGATGATGATGATGATGATGATAATGACGATGATTAGAGCTCGGTATTTTCCTATTCGTTTATTTTGTTCAACCCAAAATAGTACATGTTTCAAGGTCACTGGAACTAAATGAGTGAATTTTATGGTGCTTGTAACTGCCTATTTCCATGGTAACTACCTTCTCCTATCTCGATTCTTATGTAAGTGCCTATTCACGCTATTTATAGGCTTTCCTTCGCCGCTTGTTTAGTGAATGTAATATAAAATTACGTGACAAAATTTGTTAATCTCAGACAGGAACTATTTTTAAGTTGCGATGTTGTAAACTTGAAATCTATTCAGAACGAGGCTTCTGGGTATTCCACCGTGTCGCAGAACTTGACAATCATTGAACAGTGACACGTGCAGTACGTGTTACTTTCCGTAAAGTACAAGCACTACCTTACTTACTTATGGCTTTTAAGGAACTCGGAGGTTCATTGCCGCCCTCACAAAAGTCCGCCATCGGTCCCTATCCTGAGCAAGATTAATCCAGTCTCTACCATCATATACCGCCTCCCTCAAATCCACTTTAATATTACCCCCCAAAGGTATTATTCCCTCCGGCCTCCCAACTAACACTCTATATGCATTTCTGGATTCGCCTATACGTGCTACATGCCCTGCCCATCTCAAACGTCTGGATTTAACGATGAAAGAGTAATGGAACGGAGAAAAATTCTCTCCGGCGCCGGGATTTGAACCCGGGTTTTCAGCTCTACGTGCTGATGCTTTATCCACTAAGCCACACCGGATACAACTCCGACGCCGGTTAGAATCGTCTCAGATTGAGCTCCAATTCTTGGGTTCCCTCTAGTGGCCGCCCTCTGCACTACGTCATAGATGTCTATGAACGCAGGACCGAAGTCCACACATGTGCTGAGGTGCACTCGGTATGAGTGACTAGTTGGCCGGGATCAGACGGAATAAGCGCCGTCTTAAATCACGAAGTGATTTACGCATATCATATATATTATTTTAATGTACCGAAGTACATATGATGTTTCCATGCAGATATTCTGCGTCATCATACGATGAAAGAGTAATGGAACGGAGAAAAATTCACTCCGGCGCCGGGATTTGAACCCGGGTTTTCAGCTCTACGTGCTGATGCTTTATCCACTAAGCCACACCGGATACAACTCCGACGCCGGTTAGAATCGTCTCAGATGAAGCTCCAATTCTTGGGTTCCCTCTAGTGGCCGCCCTCTGCACTACGTCATAGATGTCTATGACGCAGGACCGAAGTCCACACATGTGCTGAGGTGCACTCGGTATGAGTGACTAGTTGGCCGGGATCCGACGGAATAAGCGCCGTCTTAAATCACGAAGTGATTTACGCATATCATATATATTATTTTAATGTACCGAAGTACATATGATGTTTCCATGCAGATATTCTGCGTCTGGATTTAATGTTCCTAATTATGGCAGGTGAAGCATAAAATGCATGCAGTTCTGCGTTATGTAACTTTCTCCATTCTCCTGTAACTTCATCCCTCTTAGCCCCAAATATTTTCCTAAGCACCTTATTCTTATTATTTTGTTTTATTGAGGAATTACTTGTCAATAAGTCTATTACGCACAATATACTTAGCATTACTTCAATCTGTAATTATGTATGGAATTATAGGATGGGGTAGCTTATTTAAAACGAATTTTAATCCACTTCATTTATTGCAGAAGAAAATAATTAAAATATGTCTTCATAAACCTTTTGATTTTCCATCTCAAAAATTGTTTTTAGATTTTAAAGTTTTTAAAATAAAACAAATTTATTATATTGTATTAATAAAATTCATACATAAAAATCGAAATAACTTTTAATTGTATTCTCACAGTAATGAAATAAAAGGTATGAATTCTGTAAGATTTTTTGAACCAAAATGCAACACTGCTACAATATTTAATCATAGCAGTATACCTGCAACGATCATAAAAAGATGTGAAAACGTGCTGTCCCGATCCACTTCTTTCGTGTGGCTATGCAATGCAATTAAATTAAATCGCATAAAATCTGTTGCATCTTCATCTACTGCCAGAAAATTGCACTTGTCTGAGATAGAACCAGCATATCCGGGTGGTACGTGCATGTACTAATCATAGCGTGCAATTAAAGAAGCATGAGTTCAGTAAACACCACACAATGGAACGACACGAAAGTCTGATACACAGGTTTCCATTCTGCTGTAATGTAAAAGAGCGCACTGTTATCAATGCACATAAAAAGAAGCAATCGACTTGCCTGAAAGCACAAAAGCAGCAGCAACAGAAAGGTTAGCGGCCAATACATTGGTTCGGCGTGACTATGTTGTGCCATTGACCTACATAGAACGAGAAACGTTGTCAAGGTCCGAAAAAATGTTTAGAACTTTCCGCTGCTATAATATTTGCACCTGTGTGAAATCAGGCTGTCCACATAGGTGCAGCTCGTGTTGCTACTTTCATTCATACAAAGTTATCACTAATGGTATTTGTCTTTCTGATATCTATTCTGTTGGCAATTCTGGAGTCATGGCCCCCATTGATTGGCTAATATGAGAAATTTACATTGATGTACCGTATAATTACCTAGACACTGGACAATTTGTAGCCTGGGGTACATATAGTTTGATTGACATTGCTGTTCCTATATTATAACTAAGGAGCGGATTCCTATGTAATTAAGTATTATTTTTGCGTGTGATAAAACACAATTAACACAGTTAAACATTCCGAACATGAAGTTTCAAGTTTAAAACCCGAATTTTATTTCACATAAAAACACATATTTTCACAAAAAATTATGTAAATACATATTTTCAGGAAATCTAATATAAACACATAACTCTTGGAGATTTTTCCTTAAATAATTTTTACAGGAACTTTTAAATATTTCAAAACTATATCAATTATGTCACTCAGAAATACGTTATTTTTTTAGAATTCTTGGTTGCTTCGTGTTTCTAAGCGCTGTGTGGTGTATCCGTGATATATTTTTGTAATAGTATCACCTCAAGTTCTGAGAACTGTTAGGCAGCATATCAGTGTTATTATTAGAGAATAAATTAACATGAACAAGGAGGAGAGATCTTGCAACACATAATTAGGAATGTTTATTGTTGCTGAAGATGATTTCATTCCACACTTTGTTTGTAAAACACAACAGATAAGAGCTCGGGTATGAACATTATTTAATTTAAACAAATCTCTCGTCTCTCGCTCGTGTCTATCAAGTAAGGCAATATATCTTGTTGTGATTCCCTGTTACCGGGCTTCGTCAACCGATTTCCTTCAAGATATACTGAAAGATGGTTGTTTAGAAACAATTTGGCTTTCCTATTAGCAAATCTAAGCTTTTTGTGTGACACCATAAAAAGACTCGAAACATC
Organism: Periplaneta americana; assembly: GCF_040183065.1. Taxonomy (NCBI): domain Eukaryota; kingdom Metazoa; phylum Arthropoda; class Insecta; order Blattodea; family Blattidae; genus Periplaneta; species Periplaneta americana. The sequence continues at coordinate 203,642,437 of NC_091117.1, read as the reverse complement.
CAAAAACCTGTTGTCTGAAACAGGGAGGTGCGTGCCGTGGAAATTAAACTAGACTCGCTACCAGGTTCAGAAGTACAAGTACTAAGGGAAAAATTCCATAATGTGTTTGGGAAAAACAGTGGATATAAAAAAATGTGTAAAGTTGCTCAAGTATTGGAGGATGTGCCTGTAGGTGAAATTGACGGTTTATGTGTTTATGATATTTCTCTCTTTAAATATGCACGTCTGACGTCCTGTGATATGGAAAGATCGTTTTCACAGTATAAGTCGTTGTTCAGAGATAATCGGCATGCCTTTGTGATGGAGAATTTGGAGATGACTTTTGTTGTTCACTGCAATTCTCGGCCAACTACTAGCACTCAAGTGTGGTTGGTGAGTACCTAGTAACAATTTTTTTGTCAAGCTAATTAAGGTATTTTTGTCATATTTAAAAAAATATATTTTTTTTAATTTTTAGCAAATATTTTCGTCCTTTTTAGTACATAAAAAATAAATATATTTACATTTTTAGCACATAAAAATCCGCTCCCTAATTATAACTTACGTCAGTAGAAGTATTGCAAGATGTGTTTATGATGGAGTTATATAAACTAATATACATTGTATTATATACATATAAAACTAAAACACAGAATAATAAATTTTACAGGAGAAAGAGTTCGTCCAAAGGGCTGGATTCGGGAAGAATACCTAAGACGCCCATTGCATTTCCGCGTTGAATAGCAATACTTAAGCGTTGACGCAAATAAGTAGTGCAACGACGATCACCAGTAATGGAGATCAAAATTTGGCCGATTTGAGATACCAAAACTTTAGCGTCATGACTCCAAGGACCGAAGTCCCCACAACAAAGGGGACAAAGATATAATTGTCTAAAAGAATATCTAAATATCTATTCTGAATTTGAAAAACAGCTTAGAAACCAAGATATAACGACGAGCCAGTTCAAAACGGAAACAACTCAAAATTTAAAGTTTTGAGGTAACTGCAATGCTATGAAAAATTCAATTACCATGACTCTAATTTGAAATTTATATTACACATACATCATTAACACAATTTGGCGTAATTACAATGATCCCAGAATTTTATTTCGAAGTTCCTTTCTTCTGATATGTTTTGATGATCTGGCACTTAGGGTAAATTAACAGCAATTGTTTTGAGACAGAGTAATCTTAAATAGGAAAAAAAAATAAATAATTACACGATGACAGTAGAAAACAGTTATAGTCAGGGGTAAACAAATCCCGGGCGTCAGGTTACCATGGCGCCTAAAAATTTTAATGTGGCGCCTGAGTTTCTTTATTTTTTTATTTTGGTTTGTTATTTTATGACGCTTTATCAACATCTTACGTTATTTAGCGTCTGAATGAGATGGAGGTGATAATTCCGGTGAAATGAGTCCGGGGTCCAGCACCGATAGTTACCCAGCATTTGCTCATATTGGGTTGAGGGGAAAACCCCCGGATAAAACCTCAATCAGGTAACTTGCCTCGACCGAGATTCGAACCCGGGCCACCTGGTTTCGCGGCCAGACGCGCTGACCGTTACTCCACAGGTGTGGATTTAAGATATATGGATCATATGAGGAAACAAAGAGGAAGGCAGAAAATAGGAAAGATTGGAGAAAGCTGTCTCTGCAGTGAAAGACTAAATGAATGAATAGATTGCTAGTTTCAAGTGATGTAAATCAGTTTACTTGATACAAAGATAAAACACGTTTACGTCCAGAATGTGTTCCGAAAACAATATTACCGTATACTTTTCCATGCCAACAGCTGAGCGGACCGCTGATGATAATTTGAAGGTCAACCTAGAATACAACGCGCGGAGATTCACACAAGTTCATTGAACCAGGAAATAAAATTTACGAAATATGAACAAAACATTTTTCCATGAACAGACATAAGGTACGATGCCATGAAGGTGCATGGAGGCAAAGCTCCTTGCTTTCATGACCTAGCCCACGCTCCAACGTACTTTTTACCCATGGAAAGGCTCAATATTCAATTATCAAGAGGCTAAATAGATCTGGAAGCTTCGCCAAAAAATTCCGTCACTACCCGGAATTGAACCTAAGGTCTTCCAATCCGTATACAGTTGTCCTATCAATTTAGATTCCCTGCCGCCAAGATACATGCAACTCGTAGAACAATGGCTGTGGCTAATGTTTTGTCAACTAAAATAAAGAAACTCAATTTACAGGCTCAAATACCACTGGTTATTAATGGAGAAATATTCGCTCCGGCGCCGGGGATCGAACCCGGACCCCTCCACTTCTACGCACTAGACGCACTAACCACTGAGCTACGCTGAGGTTCAAGTCCCAGCACCGGATCAAATCCTTCTCCTTTGGTATTTCCCTTAGTGGCGTTATTCCATGTTCGACATATACATCATTTTATTTTTACTCCAATTTTTATTGCACCTGAGTTTCTGAACGTACTTCACTCCCACCCCTTCTACTAATGAAGTTCAACCGTCCTCCACACAGATCCAAGACCGCATATACAGTCATAGTAGCCTTACAGTCATAGTAAACAGTACATTCCAAAAATATGTTCTCGTTTTCCAGTGACGAAAGAGCTTTCAATATTGAATCATTTTCGCACAGGTGCTGTCGTCCATTTGCCTACGTCGTATCCCGGTTCCCCCCACCACCTTTTATTCGCCAGCTAGTGGCTGGGCTGTCGTCTTAGCTCTTTTCTGAGAACATTAATTTCTGTTAGGAATTGGACGTCTACGTAATATTATACAACTGTTTAAAATAACTTAAACAAAAGGGCCTCGTTAAGTAATTAACTGTCACGTGATTTCCTCCCATTTCTACGACCCTATGACATAACTACTTGGACGGACAGTAGATAGTATGTCTGAGTAATTTTATCTTTTCGGATCGGGCAGAAGTGAAGATTGAATTTACAGTACGTAAGGTACTCTTTTATAGAGTAGGTACAGAATTATTTCATCATGAGTTACTAGTACGAAGGACGAAACTGGTAATTGGGATTAGGTACAATAGTCTATAATATGCACATTAGAACTTAAGCCTGTATCGAAATGAACGGCCACCATTTCCAAAAATGTGTTTAAATATCCATATTATGATTATTTTTCAATTTAACTTCATTCTCTATATTGTACGCTAATGTGCTGTAGACAGTATAATATACACTGTATAATGAATACGTCCACATGGACAGCTCAGTTCGTGAGTAAAAACACTCATTGTTAATACTGTACTGTATTTTATTAAACAAGAAAATAATGAAAATGATCAAATTCAAAAGCGCAATATTTCCTAGTTTACATAAATGGATGAACTACTTTTCTTCCCTCCTATACCTAGTAAAGTGATTTGTTTGTATATTACGCCAGTATCATCGAACTCCAATCGTGGAAGGGGGTAGCAAACGGCGTTGATCCAGCAGTATAGGCAAGTTAATATTAAAAATGTTAGTAAAAATGAAATGATGTCCCTGTATATTGACATATATTATATTAAGTCAACTGTTATCACACAAGGAGCGGAGTCATTTGAATGACTTGGTGGTTGGGACTGTAGGGCGAATGTTAGGTAAAGATTAATTTGTGATCCTACAAAATTACCTGTTATGATTACCATTGATTATTAATTGGTTGACTTAATATATTAATTATTAATTTATGGTTGAATATAGACGTTATATATCAAGTTGGTAAGCTATTTTACCTGTCCCCCTTGACTACAGAGGTGGATGGGTAGTTCAGTTGACAGAGTAACTAGCTACGGCAGCCGTGGCGAAAATGTAATCGTGCGTCGAGCCACTGTGCAACATGCAACGTGCATAGCACCTATGGAGGGAGGCGGACACCCGAAGGTGAAGTGAAGAAACTGTCTGACTTATTAACGGATTTTCATTTTCCTTACGTCAAGCACTTAAATATAATTTTATACAGTACAAGGTTACAAACTAATGTTTAGTACGTGTAACGAAGAAAGAAATGAACAAGAAAACATAGGACACATTATCACAACCTAAAATTAACTGTCTTCAGAATGTCTCTGCGACAGAGTTTCAAAATCAGGAATTATGTCACTTACTGCCAGTCGTATTTGATCACGAAGGTATTTGCTTATCAGTCATAATCTAAATTAGGTTTCTACTATTTTCATTGTTGAAAATAATTTTTCACAAACGTAAGTTGTAGCGAACATGGCTCCAACAGAGCAAGCGAAAGAACGAAGCTTTGGATATTTATTTTTTAGCAAAGATTTGAAAAGTTCAATAATAATTGTCAAATCCTCACATCTAGCTTTCACTGTAACATTACAATTTTAAATCTGTGAGTTTAAATTGAAGACCTAACCGCATTATTCATACATCTGCTGAAAAAGGATAATAATAATAATAATAATAATAATAATAATAATAATGATAACACTTAACCTTTTAATGTTTCATGAGTAACATGTAGTATAATGCTGTTTTATATTATACAACCGTTTTCCTCGTAATAGTTGTGAACAAAGCATACATTTAATATTCTCACCATATTGGCAACAAAAAAATGCGTCCTCCCATCCTACTTGAAACTTTCGTTTTTGTAGAGGTAGATGGTTTCGAGAGAGACATTGCGACGATACGCAACTCGCAGGTCAGAGACATATACAGACGTGGACAAATTATTAGACTAGAACATTTTCTTGGAAACAATATAATTCGTCATATCAACCAACTATCAGCATAATTCACAGAGTCTCTATTGTTGTAAATATGATTGTTTACATCTTATGGTATATTTTTCCAATGGTCAAGTATTTTTTTCCTGGCTATGTTGGTACTACTGGTGTTTTAATTATATACTGCAGAAGATATTCTCCCATGGCCTGCAAGAAGACCGGACATGAACGAAATTGGAAATCTGTGATCTATATTGAAGAAGAAAGTGAACAAAAAGAGACTTACAACAAAACATGGACTCATTTAAGCACTGTCTGATATCTGGCTAAATGATGCTGATATTCGAAGAAAGTGTCAAACTTTGGTATTCAGTATCCCTGACAAAATCAACGTGTTAATAAAGAATAAGGGAATATTCACAAAATATTAGTAACTTCAAGACTCAATTTTCTGTTCTTATATCTGTGCGAAATACATTTTTCTTCATTATTTCTACCGATAAATAGAGCTTCGTTGCACGTATAATTAATTTGGTGTAATAATTTGTCCACGTCTGTACAAATGGAACGGAGTTAAACTCCAGTGAGTGAGAGGGTGGGGTTGGGGGAGTTAGGAAGCAAGAGAAATGCACAGCTATCATTGCGAGCCACAATGTGCTCGTGTGTCACATTTTCGCCACGGCTGAGTTACTGACTGAGAAATCCCCGGTGGTGGGAGATTTTTCTCGTTGCCGAAACTTCCAGAACGGGCCCCAGGGTCCATTCAGTTTTCTGTCAAATTGAATACAGGGTCTTTCCGGGGGTTAAAAAGTGGTCGAAGCGTGGTGTCGACCACACCACTTCATTCCAATACTGAGATCATGAATATAATTATTATGAAGCCCTACCTCCATGTCGTCCATATGCGTTTATGGCGTCGAAAGGGGAAGCCACTACTTGCTTAATGCGGGAGATATTGATAGTCACAATCCAGTTCACGCTAAAAGCAACAGGATGTGCACGCATCGGCCTAATCACAATGCACAGGTGGAGCTGAATCACTGCCGACACGTGCCGATAATGCGGCGTCGGAAAGGAAAGGAAAGAGAAAATGCGGCAAACGCAATATTCCCTGTGGCTATTCACAGATCATCCCTTTTCATTAATCGCTCGATGACTTTCGTTTTTGACCGAAATCTTTCAACAACATAATTAATCTTCATTCATTATCCAGTTCTGAACGGCTTTTAGGCCTACTAACTTTCAGCGATATTCTCGTTAGTTTGTGGTAATATTTTTTCCCTTAACTTGTATATCCTCCCACAAAACTACAATTTCTATTCTGGCAATGCTGACTCATAGTAAAACCACAGTCTAGTATATAGAGTAAGGGAGGGGATTGTCGGATAGGTCTGGTAATGTCGGATAATCTCGGATATCATATTTCTTTTCCATTGAATGGTGCAATCTGATGTGAAAATAATGCATTGCGTTCTCTACAAGTAGACGAACATCTGCATGAATAGCCATTACTGTTGAGTGCTGCACTGTGTGTGAATAGCGTGTTTTCAACGTTTCTGCAAAAAAAAAAAAAAAAAAAAAAAAAAAAAAAAAAAAAAAAAATTTGAGGGTAAGTAATGTGATTTATTCATTACAAGTTATTCTTATATTTACACAACATGGTATGCACTGTTTGATATATCATAGATAAGACTTCTTAATTCTCTAATTGCAGAAATGCTATCGACAACATGTTTCATGCAGCTGGCTTGTTTTACTGTTTGTGAAGAGTCGGCCAATGTCGGATACTAGCCGAGGGCAATGTCGGATACTAGCCGAGGGCATTGTCGGCTGTCTTTCAATGCTGCTCGCTACATAAAAGCTGCCTTAAACCCATTTATATGTTTTCTATAACAAACCACTACATTTTTACTCATGGGTATTTTTAATTAATGTAAGTAATTAATTTTCTAATTAATCGAATATTATGAAGTAACGAATTGTTTCTTCTTCTGATATTTTTAGATGCGTAAAGTAAAAGAAAAAAGAGATTCAGTCTAAAGAAAATGGAATTCTGAAGATATGGTAAATGCCATTGTCGCAGTACGGGAGAAAAGAATGGGCTATCTTGCTGCTTCCAAAAGATTCAATGTACCTCGATCAACATTATTTGATTATGTACGGGCCAACTCTGAGCCCACCAAAGCCGTTAAATCGAAACTTGGACGAAAACCAATACTCCCAGCTTCACTTGAAGAGAAGCTAGTTGACTATGTGTTAATGACGAAGAGAAAATATTTTGGATGAACCAGAAATGATGTTAAAAGGCTTGCATATCAGTTGGCTAAACAGAACACTATTGTAATAGTTTCTGATATGCAATATATTATTTTAAATGCATTATCATACCTCTTACATAATAATGTCTAATGTATCCGACATTAGCTTCCCATTCTGTCAGTGATGATATTATTTTTGTTTTGTCTTTGCAAGTTACACAGCAAATACATATTATGTAAATTACCTAATACTTATGTACAATCTGCAGGAACCCCAAGAGGTTATTATGATACTAAGTAATTCCAGTTCTAACTTTTTTTAATTACCTTTATTTTGAAACATCAAAATGGTATCCGACAATACACTCCCTTACTCTAGTCACGAAGCTTAATACTTACTAAATATGCAAACATAAGCAGTTGAAATATGCATCCACAGATAGTTGCTCACCACCAGGATCGCTACTATCGCCTCATCACAGACTCTTTCCCTAGCAGACGATAAAATGTATTGTACTTTCGATATTGTGTTCTTTTGAAAAAATTAACACCTTCCTTCCACTATTGAAATATGAAATACCTAAGGTTTATATATTACTTTCTTATATTATATTCTATAAACTCACCTTCCTGGATCTTTCGGAAGAAGGATAACTCTAACCTACTACTGGCCTTAGCTCTGCCAGATTAAATAAATAAATAAAAAAAAATAAAAAAAAAAACCTATTTTTCTTACAATTTATAGTACTACAAACGTGTCCTTGTCCCATATTATTATTCAAATTATTGTATTTTAGCCATTTACAGTTATTACAACCGATAACGAACATTTCACAGTTTACATAGCTTTTCACAAAAATGCGAAATACGGCACAGTCAGTGCCTTTTCGATCTAGACCAGGGCGTAATGTTTGTTCGGGTTTTCTATTTCAGTGTATGGAGCTCAGTGAAATATTATATTATAACTTTATTGCGCATCATTGCTAAGCTTTTAGTGCAATGTGTCCATAAGTTCCGTTTACTTCTTGTTGCATAATATGTTGCAGAAATAATTACAAAACTGTGTTATTTTAATGTGAAGAGAATTTTACATGTTAACATAATCTGTTCGCGTCAACATTTCAAGTTTAGAATGGAAGCTATCTTGAGGTTTAATAAAAAAGAATTTATATTGTGATTTCAATTTAACATATCTACCTCCCTTAATTTTAGACAAAACATTTACCATACCACTCCTATGAAATTAGTGTACGTACGATTGTGTTACTTCGTCTTTTAGGTAGTAGATAAATACAATAATTCAGTATTCAATTGTATTCAATTCAACATATCTAAATATTCCTGCGGTGCAACTGAAAATTATTGAATCGTGCATAAATGAATGTACAAGAATTTCGCAATATTTAATCGAAATAAAGGCAGGTATTACACATACGAACAACGTAATTCTCACACCAAAAATAATATTACACCTTAACTCGCAAGGAATTACGTCTGAAGTGTTCCCTAATCATTGTTTTAAATTTTATTAATGCAATTACATTACATTTTGGAGAAATATATGTTACTCTTTATGCATTCCAATTAATTTATATGGTTGAAACGCCGCCCTTCGTGATCGCGTTAAGCGAGTCACACGGCAGTGGCACAGTCTATTGTTCCTAGTACTCACAGCACTCCAAGCGGCTAGCAACTATCCCGAGAAATGTAACTCATCCCAAGCTTCGTGACTGTATATAGAAGACTGTGGTAAAACTACAGGCTGATCGTGTCTGAGTAATATGTAGGGCCAGATTGAAAACAAAAAGAATATAACCACAGTCTAGTATATACAGTCACGAAGCTCAATAAGTAGTAAATATGCATCCATAGATAGTTGCTAGCCACTAGGATCGCTAATATCGCCTCATTACAGACAATGCGAAATAGTACTGACACAGACTATTGTTCCTAGCACCCTCACAACTCAAGCTTCGTGACTGTATGTACTAGACTGTGATATAGCCTTACTACAAATTTCCATCACCAACTGCCAAAAATAGAAGAAAATTCTAAGTACAAAATTAAAACACGAACATCAAATATAATAATTAACTAAATATAAAGTTACTCAAAAATAAGCTTCCATTTTGAAACCGCTATACTTCTGTATATATCAGCAATTCGGTTTCATATAGGTGCCATTACTGTTTAGAAGGTTTGGGTTGTTTTTATCGATGCGTGTTTCGTTGTTATGGTAACTGTATCACACTTGTATAAACAGTACAGAATACAGACGGCAATAGGAGAGTAATTTTAATAATTTTTACAATGGTTTTAAGTTTATATGATATCAAGGTTACTGTCTGGTGTGGCTTTACGTCACATTTCATAATAGGACCGTATTTCTATGAAGAAATTGAAAATAGCAAACAAAACCAGTGATGGTAACCGGGCAGCGATATTTTCAAATGTTGCAAGACTTTGCAATACCAGCGTTACAGAATCATGAAATCGAAAACATTGCTTTCATGCAAGACGGCGCTCCACCTCACATACACAATAATATAAAAACACTATTGCGCAACACATTTGGTGATCGTGTAATTAGTAGGCATTTTCCGAACAGTTGGCCTTCTAGGTCACCAGACATAAATTCAGTTCATTACTGTGTATGGAGTTATGTAAAAGGAAAGGTATTTCTTAGTACACGTACTACACGTGAGGAACTGAAACAGACAATATCGGATGTCATTGGAAACATTTCTAACGTCGTTTAAAGCATAGAAGAAAGACTATTTCTTATTCAACAAGACAGTGGTGGTCATATTTAATTTTTTCGTGTTTTAATAAAATCCCATTTCTTTACGAACAAATTGGTGTTTTTATTTTTTGTGGAATCTAAAAATTTGACGAACTTATTACCATTCCAAAATGGGAACTTACTTTTGAATAACCTTATGTATAAGAAGACGAACGAAAAAAAAAATTAATTTTATCTATCGCAGTTGTTCAACAACAACCGGAGGGTGGGTTGGATTCCCGTTTAGACTGATTGTCAAGTTGTTATTTTTTTTCTCGAGGTTTTCAACTGTAATACGGATATCAGATAATTACATCGTGAAATGTCGGTCTCATTCCACCAAATACTCGCTATCACCAATTTCATCGAAGCTAAATAACTTAGTAGTTGATACAGCGTCGTTAAGTAACCAAAAAGAATCATAACCTTCTTTTGCGTACTATCATCATTATGCAATGATACAACACACAATTACCGTTAAGAATGAAATCCGTTATGTTGCAATGGATCCATCAAGCTGCAATGGTCAAATGGAAAATTTCATGCTCATCAGTGATTCATCGTAAGGAATAAATGAATACAGATTTTTATTTCTTTAAAAACATGAAATGGTCTTCGTAAAATGAATTCTTTAAATTTCTTTATTACTCTTACACTTTTTGAGAAATTTAATTATATTAAGCCCAAATAGTAGATAGTACTTACTTATTTACTTACTGGCTTTTAAAGAACCCGGAGGTTCATTGCCGCCCCCACATAAGCCCGGCATTGGTTCCTATTCTGAGCAAGATTAATCCAGTCTCTATCATCATACCCCACCTCCCTCAAATCCATTTTAATATTACCTTCCCATCATCTCGGTCTCCCCAAAGGTATTTTTCCCTTCGGCCTCCCAACTAACACTCTATATGCATTTCTGGATTCGTCCATACGTGCTACATGCCCTGCCCATCTCAAACGTCTGAATTTAATGTTCCTAATTATATCAGGTGAGGAATACAATGCGTACAGTTCTGTGTTGTGTAACTTTCTCCATTCTCCTGTAACTTCACCCCTCTTAGCCCTGAATATTTTTTCTTAAGCAGTCGCGGACAGCCGATGAGGGGTGGTCCTCCAGCTAACAACCCATCACCCTAAAAATAGTTTGTTACGAAACCTTCAAATAAGCCTCGGAATGGGACTGATTCTCTGGAACGACCACAGCAAATAGTAGATAGTATGAAAATAAATTCATCCGCCGATGATAAGAGCAATATTTTGTTGGCTTTAATAATAAATATGTGCAGACTAAATTGACTAGTGAATGAATATGAAGACATTGCACAAGAGCAAGAACGTTGTGACATTCATCATCATCATCATCATCATATGTTTGACAGCTTAATGTGGGCCCTGGCTTCAGAGTCATTTCCTCCTGGTTGAGTGTTAGAGAAGGCCGTATGGCCTTAACTCTGCCAGGTTAAATAAATCATTATTATTATTATTATTATTATTATTATTATTATTATTATTATTATTATTATTTCCATCACTCGTCCAGATTCCTTTTTTTTTTTTAGTTGGTTACGACGGTTTTCAAACTGATATTGTTATCTAGCGTCTGAATGAGATGAAGGTGATACAGTAGAGCGTCTCGTTTAGGCACAGTGAAAACGTAAACAAAGTGCAGGTAACTGTGGGGGAGGACGAGCCTACGTTAAACATGAGGGATGCGCAAGGTTTTAGTTACAATTAATTATATTAATTAACATTAATTGACATTATATTTTCCAAAAACACACAAAATAAAAGAACACAAATTGCATAACATTATCATATACACATTTTAACAAACAAGGAATTGTAATGTTGAAATAATTCAATATAACAAATCAAATTTTGCTACTTATATGATGTTGTTTTCAAGCAGCATTTTCACGGTCATGAATTTCATCCTCTGTATGACTAACATAATATCACCGTCTTCTGTACTGTACCTGAATAAATTGAACTTTGAGAAGGGATAATTATTATGTTTAGGAAATAGTGTTATCACTACAGACCAATATACTGTACTTAGGCCCAATTGTATAAACCATTTAATCTTAGATCAGAGGTTAAATTGATCCTTGTTTCAGCTGAACTTGGAATTTTGTGTTGTATAAAGTATAATCTGAGATTAATTTGTCTCAAACTAAAGTCAACTTTGACTGAAGAAATTTCTCCGATTAAGTTAGATGATCCAAGTTCAGTTATTTCTTTTCTGTTTGAAATATACGAGTGACATATTGTGCAAATAAAATATCTATTATTATTAATATTAATAGATATGTTAGGTACATTTATATATATTTCTTTCAATTTCTTGCCTTAATACACAAACATTCTTATATTTTATAAGGCTCTATCGTGTTCAGCAGTATCAAATAACACAACCTATAATTATATTATGTTTATAACAACCATTAATTATTAATGGATATGATAGGTACATTCATAAATGTTCAATTAACTGTATTACTAAACGAAAATTGTCGTTTTATAAAGCTTTATTATGTTTAGCAGTATCAAACACCATAACATGATAACAACTTGGAGAACAGTCAACCTTCTTCTTATTGTCCGCCATTATTTACATTGCAAAAAAAAACAGTGTCTCCAACAGAGTGTAATACGGAAAGTCGCGAAAAAGTAGTTGTAAAGTCGCTAGATTTCTCATTATCAACAAAGAAAGATTAAATTTTGTTACTATGGGGTCCTAAAAAGGTCACTAAATCCCTATTTAAGCAATATAAAAGTTAAAAGAAATTGTTGTTGAAAAAGAGTTAAAATCGCTAGATTGGCAACACTGAACAAACCTGTATAACATGGACCGCGCATCACGTATTTCACCTGTTTATGCGATGTTGCCAAATTCTTTTCACGTGAACGTAGATTGCATTGGAACCAAGGTAATTTGATCGCAGAAAAGTTTTATACAATAGAAGAAGTGTCTGAACTCGGTTTACTTTTCGATCTTCGATCAAAGTTGATCTTTAGTCAGGGAGTTTTATACAATTGGGCCTTAATGTTTTAGGAGAAAAATTCGCTCCGGCGCCGGGGATCGAACCCGGGTCCTTGGTTCTACGTACCAAGCGCTCTGACCACTGAGCTACGCCGAATTCAATCCACAGCACCGGATCAAATTCTCCTCCTTCGATGTTTCCCTTTTTGGCCTGTGTGCTGTGGATTGAATTCGGCGTAGCTCAGTGGTCAGAGCGCTTGGTACGTAGAACCAAGGACCCGCGCTCGATCCCCGGCGCCAGAGCGAATTTTTCTCCTAAAACATTAAGTGTCAATATTACAGATAAATTCTGTAGGACAAATTAATATATATATATATATATATCTATAATACAATATACTGTAGTTTTGTTAATTCGGCCACAGAAGACGGTGATATTATGTTAGTCATACAGAAAATGAAATTTATGACCGTAAAAAATGCTGCTTGAAAACAACATCATATAAGCAGCAAAATTTGATTTGTTATATTAAATTATTTCGTTATTACAATTGCTTGTTTGTTAAAATGTGTGTATGATAAAATTATGTAATTTGTGTTCTTTTGTTTTGTGTGCTTTTGCAAAATATAATTTCAATTAATGCTCCGCCATAAATGTTGTAACTAAAACCTTGTGCATCCCTCGTGTTTATCGTAGGCTCGTCCTCCTCCCACACGTTACCTCCACTTTGTTTACGTTTTCACTGTGCCTAAACGAGACGCTCTACTGTAATCAGACTTAAGAAGTTCGTACCAAAAAAGTTCAGTTATGTGAGCTCGGACTATATATCTATCGACTGAACTGTGTCTGGGGAAAGCGACTTTTGACCCACCTTGCATTTAGCGCCAGATTTCTTAAAATAAATAATAATAAGAACTGCGTTATGCTTAAGATGTTAATCATTATCTTGTCTAGAGCTCTCTTGCCCATAGCCTCGAGTTTTATCACATACTAGCTAGTTCTGAAACAAACTCAGGACATGTCCGTTTTTATTTCAAACGTATACTGGACAATGTGACACATTTTCAAAGTCTGTAGGACAAAATCACTACTACAAAAGTGAGCTAGTAGGATGAAACTCTCGTCAGTCACACATTTTACAGAATATTTAACAACTTAAAGATCGTGCACATTAAAAAAGAGTGAATGACGCTCCTGAAAATCCCGAACTTTCATTTGGCTGAGTAAATATTACATTTTGGAGCAGGCTGTATGTAGCGGATGTATTATTGACAGTAGTCGAGATTACTGGATCTAATCGAGGGGGTGGTTTTAATATAGGGTAGCATCCCCCTGTTTACACATCAAAGCAATCACAGCGCTACTTCACTGCCGGGGATCGCAGTCAGAGAGGGAGATGCGGCTGACCGAGCTTCTTGTGGCGGCGATATTCTTGCACACCGGATTGCTGCATATGCACTCCTAATAGTCGAGGTGTCGTTCATTTTGTGAAATGCTACCTGCCGAACACAACATGCATTGCAATCAAATCAATTATATGAAGATAATCGCTTGGCATTGTTCTAATCCTAAGCAGCTTCTAATATTAACGAATTAAATGTCAGTTTTTTTGATCATCGAGGTCAAGCACACTTCAATATAATACATTATCTCCTACGAACAATCGGCGAAAGATACTTAAAGAAGAATGTATGTAGTATTTGTGGATTTAGAAAAGGTGTTTGACAGAGTGAATTCAATGTAGTATTTGTGGATTTTATTTTATTGGGTTATTTTATGACGCTTTATCAACATCTAGGTTATTTAGCGTCTGAATGATATGAAGGTGATAATGCTGGTGAAATGAGTCCGGGGTCCAACACCTAAAGTTACCCAGCATTTGCTCGTATTGGGTTAAGGGAAAACCACGGAAAAAACCTCAACCACTTTGTGGATTTAGAAAAGGTGTTTGACTGAGTGGATTCAATAGGCCCTATAATAATTTATCTGCCATGAACAATCGGCGAAAGATACACAAAAAAAATGTAGTATCTGTGGATCTAGAAAAGGTGTTTGACAGAGTGGATTCAATATAATAATTTATCTGCTATGAACAATCGGGGAAATATACCTAAAGAAGAATGTATGTAGTATTTGTGGACTAGAAAAGGTGTTTGACAGAGTGGATTCAATATAATACTTTATCTGCTACGAACAATCGGCAAAAGATACTTAGAGAAGAATGAATGTAGTATTTGTGGACATAGAAAAGGTGTTTGACAATATAATACTTTATCAGCTACGAACAATCGGCGAAAGATACCTAGAGAAGAATGAATGTAGTATTTGTGGATTTAGAAAAGGTGTTTGACAGAGTGGATTCAATATAATACTTTATCTGCTATGAACAATCGGCGAAAGATACCTAGAGAAGAACGAATGTAGTATTCGTGGATTTAGAAAAGGTGTTTGACAGAGTGGATTCAGTATAGTACTTTATCTGCTATGAACAATCGGCGAAAGATAGCCTGCCTAAAGAAGAATGTATGTAGTATTTGTGGATTTAGAAAAGGTGTTTGACAGAGTGGATTCAATATAATACTTTACATGCTATGAACAATCGGCGAAAGATACCTAAAGAAGAATGTATGTAATATTTGTGGATTTAGAAAAGGTGATTTACAGAGTGGATTCAATATAATACTTTATCTGCTATGAACAATCGGCGAAAGATACCTAGAGAAGAATGAATGTGGTATTTGTGAATTTAGAAAAGGTGTTTGACAGAGTGGATTCAATATAATACTTTATCTGCTATGAACAATCGGCGAAAGATAGCCTGCCTGTAGTATTTGTGGATTTAGAAAAGGTGTTTGACAGAGTGCATTCAATATAATACTTTATCTGCTATGAACAATCGGCGAAAGATACCTAGAGAAGAATTAATGTAGTATTTATGGACCTAGAAAAGGTGTTTGACAGCGTAGATTGGAATAAACTGATGAGGATCCTGAAGAAAATTGGCATGGATTGGAAAGAGAGTCGGTTGTTCAGTAATCTTTATATGAAACGATTATTGAGCTGTTTGGACTTTTTTCCATTGCTAATTCTCAAAATTATAACACAACATTTCGAAGATTGGATCTCTCTTCGTCGTCAGGTGAAAACCTACTGTGGGGATCGTTACAAATAGCTAATCTGTCTGACTGAAGCTCAATCATTGGATCAGTCCAAATGGTTAACACTCTTTTATTCGGTAACTATTGCGAGTAGGATCGTGATTTTTGTCCACATCGATAGAAAATATAATAAAGAATAATTTATCCCTCTGTCGTAATTCAATAGCGTGGACGGTTTTTGTGTAAATTTAATTTAAAAACCACTAATTTCAAGCCATTGAACGATTCAAACAGACTGCAACGTTATAGCCAGAGAGTGAGGTGGGAGACGGACCTATGTTCGTTGACCTGTTCTTACACCTGTATTACAAGAAGAAAGAGGACTGAGTTAGCGGCGATGTTGCCAGACTGCTGAAATCTCCAACTTAATTTTGTTTTATTTAGTCATTTATTTATTTAGTTATTTATTTATTTAGTCATTTATTTATTTAGTTACTTATTTATTTATTTAGTTATTTATTTATTTAGTTATTTATTTATTTTGTTACTTATTTATTTAGTTACTTATCTATCTATCTATCTATCTATCTATCTATCTATCTATCTATCTATCTATCTATCTATCTATCTATCTATCTATCTATCTATCTATCTATCTATCTATCTATCTATCTATCTACCTATCTACCTATCTCCCTATCTACCTATCTCCCTATCTACCTACCTACCTACCTACCTATCTAACTACCTACCTACCTACCTATCTATCTATCTATCTATCTATCTATCTATCTATCTATCTATCTATCTATCTATCTATCTATCTATCTATCTATCTATCTATCTATCTATCTATCTATCTATCTATCTATCTATCTATCTATCTATCTATCTATCTATCTATCTATCTATCTATCTATCTATCTATCTATCTATCTATCTATTTATACTCTTACACTCTACCAGGTGACAAAGTATACAAAGAGTGAAAATTTAACAAAAAGTTAAAGAGCAGGATACTAACATATTACAAAAAATAATAGCATAACAAAATCGACACTAAATAATATGAAAATAATACCTTAATTGAAAAAAAGAAAGTAAAATACAGATCTAAACATTGCAATATAATAAAAGCAACTCAATTTGTACAGGTAGTTAACAGGGAAAAACGTAAGGAAGGATACAACAAATGGAATGTAATAAAATAATAAAAAAGAAATACGAAATTTGAATACAATCAACAATAAAAAGGGTACGATAGTAAATTCATCTGACGATCAAGAGAACAAAAAAAAAGGAAAAGAAAACAAAAGAAACATATATTTTTACAAAACTATTGCAGAGAAAAGGGCTTATAAATGAAAGGAATTTTTTGTAATTAACAGTGAATTTAATCACGAAACGTAATATAGGTTTTCCATTCATTTAAGTGTACCCTATCGTCTCTTTCAATCTGCAGGGTTATTTTACTTTCACCCTGTATATAAGCCCACAATGTCTCAAGGAAGGAAGTAAATTTCATTTAAGCACATCATTTACACGTAAGCTGGAGCATAAAAACAACTGGAACTCGACATCAAAATGATTACGTGAACTTTTTTTTTCTAGGTCCTTGCGTAAATAGATCTTCAAACTTACCTCTTTAAACCAAAAGTTAGTGAAGTCTAAAGAGCTCAAGCAAATCCGAAAAAATGAGTTAGAAATGACAATTTAATGCTGATTTATTGGAACATTAATATCTTGTCACACATCTACGCCCACACAAACACACCCTACACTGCCGTTCAGCGATCTAAAGCATTTTTTAATCTGCAAATGTCCTTATATAAAGAACTTTCCATCTTCATCGTGTGTAATATAGCTACGTTGTTTTCTGAAGCGGAAATGTACGACGGCAGTTCCCTCAGGGACGAGGGAAATCTGTGCATTCGTTGCAGTGATGTGGCAGAACCTTTAATCATGCCGTGGCTCTTACTTCCGGCCGTCGCCGTCACGCTGAAAAGCTCCGCACAATACACACAGTCCCGTTACTAATGCACGACAACCTCTGTTTACACGTCTCTCCCACGCGCCTGCCGGCCGGCAGCACGCACATCACCAGCATGTTTCGTCCTTATCTGTGAAGAATCAACTCGCCACACAATTGTTTCCTAACCTGGTATAGTAAGTTGTACTCGTATCATGGGAATGGTTGAGTTAAAAATTTCAGACGAATTAAGTTATTTATTTTTGTTTGTTTCTTCCTTTCTTTTTTCCCTTCTTTATTTCTTTGTAGTAGTACTAGTAGTTGAAAGTATATGATTATGTCTCGTGACGAGAATATTGTACGAAATGGAAATGTAAAAATTGGAGATCTATCCTTCGAAGAGGTGGAAAAATTCAAATATCTTCGTGCAACAGTAACAAATATAAATGACACTCGGGAGGAAATTAAACACAGAATAAACATGGGAAATGCCTGTTATTATTCGGTTGAGAAGCTTTTATCACCCAGTCTGCTCTCAAAAAATCTGGAAGTTAGAATTTATAAAACAGTTATAGGCCTATTACCAGTTGTTCTTTATGATTGTGAAAGTTGGATTCTTACTTTGAGAGAGGAACAGAGATTAAAGGTGTTTGAGAATAAGGTTCTTAGGAAAATAATTGGGGCTAAAGTCTGTGTGATGTATCTTGTCTCACTGTGAAAAGAGGGAGAAAGGAGATATGTCTTACTTCGTCTGTATTGTTATGGCGATGGGGGAGTGGAGCGATACCGTCCATCCATCCAGTGGCGGAAGGGACTAGTTGATACATTCTGTAGCACAAAATAAAGTAACAAAATATCTCTCTTCGTACTGTGTAGTTCCGTCACTGAGCTTGTCTTTCAAGAAACTGAGTTCCGGCAGCCTGCACAATAACGAGGTTTTGAAAGGAATCCTGAAAATTTACAACCCTCCTATAATCTCCACCCTCATTTGAAGGGACTTGGTTTTATTGCTACTGAGCAAGTTAAACCTTACCAGGTATAAGAGGAATGAAGTTACAGGAGAATGGAGAAAGTTACACAACGCAGAACTGTACGCATTGTATTCTTCAATTGACATAATTAGGAACATTAAATCCAGACGTTTGAGATGGGCAGGGCATGTAGCACGTATGGGCGAATCCAGAAATGCATATAGAGTGTTGGTTGGGAGGCCGGAGGGAAAAGGACCTTTGGGGAGGCCGAGACGTAGCTGGGAGGATAATATTAAAATGGATTTGAGGGAGATGGGATATGATGATGGAGACAAGATTGGTCTTGCACAGGATAGGGACCGATGGCGGGCTTATGTGAGGGCGGCAATGAACCTTCAGATTCCTTAAAGCCATTTGTAAGTAAGTAAATAACTTAAGTAGTAGTAGTAGTAGTAGTAGTAGTAGTAGTAGTAGTAGTAGTAGTAGTAGTAGTAGTAGTAGTAGTAGTAGTAGTAGTAGTAGTTATAATGGAATTTATTTAAGGGGAATGGGTAGTGATGCTACGAGGGTCATACTGAAAGTCATGAGCAACCCATTGTTATACATCTTAATTTTTACTTTTTACACAAACCAGGTACATCATCTTAAACTACAGACTTTATTGTCGCTTTTCAACATAGTCTCCATTTCTTTGCACACATTTTTCCTGCCATTTTGTGAGTTTGAAAATTCCCTTGCTGTAGAAGTCCGTTTCATCTTCCCGAAGACATTGACGCACTGCTTTCCAGATGTCCTCCAGCGTCTCGTAGCGTTGGCCTCGCAGCTGCGCCTTTACAGAACCGAAAAGATGGTAGTCGGAGGGTTCCAAGTCGGGACTGTAGGGAGATTGCGGAAGAGTTTCCCACTCAAACGTTTTAATATTCTCCACGGTGACACGATCAGTGTGAGGCCATGCGTTATCGTATTGTAGGATGATCTTCTTTCCAGAACGTTTCTCGCGCAATGCACGACGGAGCTTCAAAATTATCTGAATATACCGGACAGCATTTATGGTCTGTCCAGGTTCAAGAAATTCAAGCAAAATGCATCCCAGAACTCCTCAACTCTTTCCTTGTTGCGTTCCGTGGAGGCAGTTCGAGGGCGACCGCAACGAGGCTCATCTTGGATGCTCGTGTTCCCATCTTCGAAATGTTCCACCCATCTCCTAACACTGCTTGCGCCCATGCACACATCTCCGTATGCACGCTGAAGTCTGAGGTGAATTTCAGCAGCAGATGTTTCTTCTTTAACAGGAATTTAATGACAGCACGCTGTCGAAACGAACCATCGTTGTCGACCATTTTGCAAACATATCCTGTGGTCACATGATAGAAGTTAATAATGACACAATATGACAATACATAGTGTAAAGTCTGTAGATTATGATCATATAATCGTTTTTGTTACATTGTTGAAATTGAAATTATAACAATGTGTTGTTCATGCTTTTCAGTACAACCCTCTGTATTAAAGAATTTCAGTGCAAAAGTTTACTTCAATATTTCTAGGCTTTTAGTGCTCAGAGTGAAATAAAAATTTCCATGATTATACAATAAATTATTCTGGATTCAGTGGCATAAAAGACAACTAACTAGTTCCTTGTTGAAGTGCAAAAGAAAGGCCCTACCTGATAATCTGTTTTCCGACTTTGCTAAATGTAACTCGATTTTCAGGTGCACATTACTTGCTACAATCTTCACTCGTATACCTTGTATTTTTAAATTATCAAGTAATGTAGGGTAAAGGTTGGTAAACTGTGATATGAGTAATATTATGATAGTTCTTTTTGAGAATTTATTACAATTTTACTAAGCGAGAGAAGAGCCTATTTCGTGCAGGAACTTGCCCACGAACATTTCCTTAATACGTTGATGCAAAAAAAAAAAAAAAACGATTTTTGTCTCACTCAGTAAAATTGTAATAAATTCTCAAAAGCAACTACCACAATATTACTCGTATCACAATTTACTAACCTTTACCCTATATTGTAAATTCTACAGCAAAATTTAGTTAAATATTTCACCTTTAGTTAAATAGAAAGAATATTGAACTTTTATTACATTTTTTGCAATTTTTTTTTCAATGCCTATATTTTTTACTCGTGTTATGTGTGTGATATTCTTAAATCCGTAGGTCTATTTTGCAGAACACAGGTTTCAGAAAACACTGTAAAAATTTCATGTAAATTGGTTGAGTAGTTTCGGAGAAAAATGTAATTAAGTTTGAAAAATTTCAACTTACGGAAAATTGCATTTAAAAAAAAAGAAGAATATACGAATTACATGCGCCGCCAAATTTAAAGACGCCATTTAAATTGCTTATCTGCAGAGATACCCCCTACAATAACACATCGTTTTAAAGACCAAGTTTTGTACTTTTCTAAAAAGACAAAATAAAAAATCGAATGTTCGATTCCTAATCACTATCCTTAAGACACTTTCAGCATTAAACAGTCTATTCGGTGTCGAAATTCAACGTGGACAAGAAATAGTCGACAAATTTTCCTGAAAGCCCTCTGTCAGGAACTGGTACTTTTACATGCAGTAAGTTTAAAGCACTGGACTGAGAGCTTCACCTCTCTTCTGGAGGAAGCCATGACGGAATTAACCAGCATACCTCGGATCCAACGCCCAGTATGATGACCACTTGCTTGTCCTTTTATCTAGCAATCTTGACTCAAAAGTCTTCGTTAGGATTAGTTTCTCACTGATTCAGTTTCACAAATCCTGTCCAAATTCAACGTCGCAAATTTCTAGCGCAATAATTAATAATAGATCCCTATTAGAAACAACAACAACCAAATTTCTTGGCTTAAAAATCGATAATGTGTTAAATTGGAAAAATCATATTAAAGAAATTACCCCGAAAATAAATTCAGCTTGTTTTGCTATTAGATCTATGCAAAAGATAGTAAATATCAATACCTTAAAAACAATATACTTTGCATACTTCCACTCGGTAATGAGTTTTGGAACAATATTCTGGAGAAATTCCACAGATAGTAACAATATATTTCTATTACAAAAAAGAGTAATTAGAATAATAGTCGGTGCCAAATCTAGAGAATCGTGTAGGACTATTTTCAAAAAACTATAAATAATGCCCATGGCTTGTCAGTATATCTTTTCATTAATAATCTTCCTCGTATGTAATCGTGAAAACTTTGTAACTAATTCAACAGTTCATAGCATAAATACACGTCAAAAAATGACTTTCATACTCCATCGGCAAGTCTATCGTGCTATCAAAAAGGAGTGCGTTATATGACAGTAAAAAATTTTAATAGCCTCCCTATCGATATAAAAAATGAAACTCAAAACATAAAATTATTTAGGGCCAAATTAAAGAAGTACCTAATTTCTCACGCCTTCTATTCTGTAGGTGAATTCATGACATTCAATAACACTTCATGAAATTGATACTAAAAATTTGTGTTGTACTAAGTAGACTATATTGTAAATCTCGTCTGTATATATTTCATCTAGACTGTGACTATAAATTAAGATTTTATAATAGTATTAAATTTTTTGACTTGTTCCATATTCTAGCTGTAAGCAATGTATGGATACCATGGAATGTTAATAAATACAATACAATACGGTTTCGTTAAAAGCAATAATTGTTACGTATAAAAGTGGACATCAATCTGAAAAATTCATACAAAATTTGAAAATCTTGGAAGTTCGAACAGTTACTGATTTGTTTTGAACAAATTAACAGGAAATTGTTTACTTAAGAGTTAGAGGAAAGTGTGGCATTAGTCTCCTCTGGTTGGCAGCGTTGTACCTGCATTCGCTGTGGAGCTAAGGTTTTAAATGTGGGTCGCTGTCACGATGACCTCCTATCCCAGACCGGAGAAGGAAAGTTAATTAGTCTCTGAATCTTACTGCACACCTCCCGCACCTAACTGTTGCGGAGAGACAAAAACTAGTCCAGCTTTCCTCTCATTTACCAGACCTGCGTTCAGCAAATTCAAATATTTGCATAATTCGAAGCGCGCTTCGTCGACACTTTTTCTTCTTTTGATCGTTATAATTATCGTCTTTTTCGTCATCGTTATTAATTTGAATTCCAACCAATCACAGTCATACATCGCAATAATTTCTGCAGCTCGATTTATCACTATCAATTTATCGCATGGTCGTTCTTTTGTTTAGTCAGTATCGCCAACTATTTCCACGTAGGGGAGAGTTGGGTAGTATCGGACAGTGAGTTTCTTTCATCTACCACACGATGATAGTACCTGACTGACATGGTTACGTTTCTGTGATGTCGCATAGAGAAATGTAACCATGTCATTCAGGTACTACCATATGGTGGTAGATGAAAGAAACGCACTGTTCGATATTACCCGATGTCCGATACTACCCGACTCTCCCCTAAATCTATGAGCATGAATCCATTGTACTAAATAAAGTGCGAAATTCTACTTCCACATCTACATCTTCATCTTCTAATTCCATGTTCATTGTATACAAAGCAAATGACACTCCTTCATAACAACTGTTCATTTAATTAATTATTTGTAATTATAATATAAAATGTTTAAATTAAATTATGATTTCAGCAGATAATGAAAACGTATTTCTGTTATAATAACAAGAGAAAAGCGTAGCGCATGTAATTAACATTGTTAAACCTGTATTTCACTTTTCTCAATTGGCAGGATTGATCAAGATGTTAGTACAGGAACCACCACTGGTTGTAGTTTTCATGCCAAGTACCTTTCCTCCGTCTCCTTACTTCATAGGCTGTCTGTCGCATGTAATCACTGCAGTTCGATTTATCACTATCAATTTATCGCATAGTCGTTCTTTTGTTTAGTCAGTGTCGCCAACTATTTCCACGTAAATCGATGAGCATAAATCCATTGTACTAAAAGTGCGAAATTCTACTTCCATATATACATCTTTATCTTCTAATTCCATTTTCATTGTACACAAAGCAAATGATACTCCTTCATAACAATTGTTCATTTAATTACTGCATTAATCAGGTTATTTGTAATTATAATATGAAATGTTTAAATTAAATTATGATTTCAGCAGATAATGAAAACGTATTTCTGTTATAATAACAAGATAAAAGCGTAGCACATGTAAATAACATTTTTAAACCTGTATTTCGCTTTTCTCAATTGGCATTACTGAATATAACATTCAATTTATTTATTGCAGTAATCGTTATTCATCTATTTCGACTTTACAATATATGAACAGGTTAAGTATTCATAAATATACAATTATTAACATTTTGTGAGCGAATTTTAGGGATATATTATTTACATTTTTATTTTATTCACGAAATAATCCTAATAAATTTCACTCGAGATCTGAGAGGTCATACTTCTTGTGACACAGTCTAGTATACAGGGTGTTTCAGAAATACTTTGACAAACCTAGGGGACATGTTCCTCACATCAAAACAAGAAAAAAAGTTCATATAAACATATGTTCGAAAATCCTTAGATTTTTAGTTATTAACGAAAGAACATAATGAAACATCTGTTAGACATTGTCAGCTTGGTAGCAAGTGTTGCAACTTTAATCAATTCAGAAACTAATAACAATGATAGCTTACGTTCAACGCGTTTCGAGGTACAAACCAACAACTTAACTTAAGTTTGTAACAGATAATAATGCATTTTGTTAGATAATCGAATGATGTTATGGATACAAGTCTGCTGATGCACCTATTGTATCCTAGATGGCTATGTGTTGCCAAGGAGACTTTTTACTAGTCATTTGTCATTTAAACATTTGTTGTGGGTTTCTGAATTGATTAACACTTGCTACCAAGCTGACAATATCTAACATGTTTCATTATATTCTTTCACTAATAACTAAAAAACTAAGAATTTTCGGACATATGTTTATATGAACTTTTTTTCTTGTTTTGGTGTGAGGAACATGCCCCCAAGGTTTGTCCAAGTATTTCTGAAACACCCTGTATACAGTCACGAAGCTCAATACGTAATAAATATGCATCCATAGATAGTTTCTAACCACTAGGATCGCTATTATCGCCTCATTACAGACAATGCGAAATAGTACTAGCACCCTCACAACTCAAGCTTCGTGACTGTATATAGGCTACTAGACTGTGGTAATATCTTCCAAGTACGGTTTCCCCTTTTGTATAGAAACCGACTGTCATTTTATCAGATATGACATAAGCATTTCCATGGAAACAGAACTCGAATTTCCGTTTCACAAAATCCTTTCATTTTTTTCTATTAGTGTAGATCAAAAAATATAAACGTTACACGTAAAAATATAATATTCATTAAACACTTCGCGAGAAGAAACTGTGCACAGACGGATAGATAGACTATTAACCAGTTTTATATGTCAGGGATACTGAAAATATGAAATGTATCAACACCAGGAGATCCGGGTCGAACATTCGGTGAGCAAATACGATATTTTAAACATGTTTCTAAGGAGTGTTCCAATTTCCCCTCTCCGACATTCATGCTGGTGTAATATTATGCTAGATTCATCTCCCATACAGCAAAGTGACTTATAGTTTCGGCATTGTACTACTGTGGTCGCACTAAAGAATTAGTCCCATTCCGAGGTCTATTTGAAGGATTTGTAACAAGCAGTTTTTTACGGTGATGGGAGGAAATTAAACACAGAATAAATATGGGAAATGCCTGTTATTATTCGGTTGAGAAGCTTTTATCATCCAGTCTGCTGTCAAAAAATCTGAAAGTAGAATTTATAAAACAGTTGTAGTACCGGTTGTTCTTTATGGTTGTGAAACTTGGACTTTCACTTTGAGAGGGGAACATAGGTTAAGGGTGTATGAGAATAAGGTGCTTAGGAAAATATTTGGGGCTATGAGAGATGAAGTTACAGGAGAATGGAGAAAGTTACACAACGCAGAACTGCACGCATTGTATTCTTCACCTGACATAATTAGGAACATAAAATCCAGACGTTTGAGATGGGCAGGGCATGTAGCACGTATGGGCGAATCCAGAAATGCATATACAATGTTAGTTGGGAGGCCGGAGGGAAAAAGACCTTTAGGGAGACCGAGACGTAGATGGAAAGATAATATTAAAATGGATTTGAGGGAGGTGGGATATGATGATAGAGAATGGATTAATCTTGCTCAGAATAGGGGCCGATGGCGGGCTTATGTGAGGGCGGCAATGAACCTCCGGGTTCCTTAAAAGCCAGTAAGTAAGTATTGTACTACTGACGAGAGCGTATGAGTCACTGTTGCCATGTCGTCATACGCGGTCTAGGTCCGAGTTCAACGCCGGCGAGGATGATGAATTTTTCAGGGCGATAAAATGTTACAATAGGACTACGATTTCGTTGGAATTGGAATAAAGGTGTGAGTTCCATATCGTTTATTTATTTCAAGTAAAAGAACCTGTAGGCCTACCTGGTTGAAAGAGCTACAGAAAAAATTGTCCGGCCATTTCTAACCCACGTTAAGAATTAGAGCTGATGGCTAGAATGCGCGTCAACTTTCCCCTCTCTGCAACTACAATCCGTAGCGTATCATAGGTCTACTCACTGTTACAAAAAATGGGTGTGGCTTTGTAGGAGAGACAACCGTGGGTTTTATGTTAATGTCTGCCCTAAATCTACACATATAGACGATATCTCTCGTTTGGCAGCAAAATCAGGGTGCTAGCATATCGGCGTCGCGAGAGATAGACATACTGCCCGGAAATTCCAAAATGGCCGCAAGTCGCCGCGGATACGCCCCCCCCCCCCATCGTAGTCGGAAGTCTCAAAGCTCCTAACCATTTACTGGTATCTCGACTACTGAAGTTAGCTATGCTCCTCATCACACTTCCAAATTTGAATCTAATTCTAAGTTGTTGATTGACTTCAAACATTGATGTTGTGGTAAGCTGTAATTGAATAGTAACATGTATAGCTCAACTGATGAACTGTATATGCTGTAAATTAAATAGTAGTCTGTATTGCTCAACTGATGAATTGTTTATGCTGTAAATTAAATAGTAGTCTGTATTGCTCAACTGATGAATTGTTTATGCTGTAAATTAAATAGTAGTCTGTATTGCTCAACTGATGAACTGTATATGCTGTAAATTAAATAGTAGTCTGTATTGCTCAACTGATGAACTGTATATGCTGTAAATTAAATAGTAGTCTGTATTGCTCAACTGATGAACTGTAGATGCTGTAAATTAAATAGTAGTCTGTATTGCTCAACTGATGAACTGTATATGCTGTAAATTAAATAGTAGTCTGTATTGCTCAACTGATGAACTGTATATGCTATAAATTAAATAGTAGTCTGTATTGCTCAACTGATGAATTGTTTATGCTGTAAATTAAATAGTAGTCTGTATTAGCTCAACTGATGAATTGTTTATGCTGTAAATTAAATAGTAGTCTGTATTGCTCAACTGATGAACTGTATGTGCTGTAAATTAAATAGTAATCTGTATTGCTCAACTGATGAATTGTTTATGCTGTAAATTAAATAGTAGTCTGTATTGCTCAACAGATGAACTGTATATGCTGTAAATTAAATAATAGTCTGTATTGCTCAACTGATGAATTGTTTATGCTGTAAATTAAATAGTAGTCTGTATTGCTCAACTAATGAACTGTATATGCTGTAAATTAAATAGTAGTCTGTATTGCTCAACTGATGAATTGTTTATGCTGTAAATTAAATAGTAGTCTGTATTGCTCAACTGATGAATTGTTTATGCTGTAAATTAAATAGTAGTCTGTATTGCTCAACTGATGAATTGTTTATGCTGTAAATTAAATAGTAGTCTGTATTGCTCAACTAATGAACTGTATATGCTGTAAATTAAATAGTAGTCTGTATTGCTCAACTGATGAATTCTTTATGCTGTAAATTAAATAGTAGTCTGTATTGCTCAACTGATGAATTGTTTATGCTGTAAATTAAATAGTAGTCTGTAAAGCTCAACTGATGAATTGTTTATGATTATAAATTGAATTAATCTACTTGATATGAATTCTAAAATTTTGCATTGCTTAACGAAAATATGCTTATAAATTGAATTAAACTGTTTACTATTATTGTATATGCTTGTAAACTTTGGCTGATGAATTGTACAGGGACATCATTTTATTTTTACTTCAATTTTTATTGTACCTGAGTTTTCGAATGTACTTCACTCCCACCCCTTCTACTAAGAAACTTCCAACCGTTCTCAACACAGAACCAAGTGCATACAGTCAAAGTAGCCTTACGGCAGCCGTGGCGAGAACGTGACTCGCGAGACATTGTGGCTCGCAGTGATAGCTGTGCATTTTCTTTGCTTGGAGGTTGGCAGAGAACCTCCGCTCACTCACTGGAGTCAAACTCCGTTCCATTTGTATTTGTCTCTGACCTGCGAGTCCCATATGTCTCTCTCGAAACCATGTACGAAAGTTCCAAGTAGGATGGGAGGACGCATTTTTTTTTTCTGTCAATGTGATGAGAATATTAAATGTATGATTTGTTCATAAGTATTAAGAGGAAAACGGTTGTATAACATAAAACGGCATTATACTACATGTTACTGATGAAACATTAAAAGCTTAAGTGTTATTGTTATCATCATCATCATCATCATCATCATCTCTGTACGTCGACCCTTTTTCAGCAGATGTACGAATAATGCGGTTAGCTCTTCAATTTGAATTCACTGATTTACTATGTGATGTCAAATGAAAGCTAGATGTAAGGACTAGACAAATGTTGAACTTTAAAATCTTTGCCAAAAAATAGTAAAATACTAAAAACCAAATTTAGATCACGATTGACAGACAGTGATCAACTACGACTGGCAGTAAGTGACATAATTCCTGATTTTGAAACTTTGTCGCAGAGACATTCTGAAGACAGTTAATTTTAGGTTGTGATATTGTTAATTTCTTTCTTCGTTACACGTACTAAAATTAGTTTGTAGCCTTGTATTATATAAAATTATATTTAAGTGCTTGACGTAAGGAAAATGAAAATCCGTTAATAAGTCAGACAGTTGCTTCACTTCCCCTTCGGGTGTCCGCCTCCATCCATAAGTGCTATGCACGTTGCAGGTTACACAGTGGCTCGGCGCACGATTACATTTTCGCCACCGCTACCTTACGGTCATAATAAACACAAACAGTACAGCGTTATTGAGTATAGTACGTTCCAGAAATATGCTCGCGTTTTCCAGTAACGAAAGAGCTTTCAATATTGAATCATATTCTCGCATAGTTACTGTCGTCCGTTTGCCTATGTTGCATCTCGGTTTCCCCCATATGCTTCTGCTCGCCCCTGTGTAAAGGCTAGTGGCTGGGCTATCGTAGCTTTTCTCTGAAAACATTAATTTCTGTTAGGAATTGCACGTATACGTAATATTATACAACTATTTAAAATAACTTAAACAAAAGGGCCTCGTTAATTAACTGTCACGTGACTTCCCCCCTTTCTACGACCCTGCGACAAAACTACTTGGACGGACAGTAGACAGCATGTCTGAGTAATTTTATCTTTTCTGATGGGCAGAAGTGAAGACTGAATTTACAGTACGTAAAGTACTTTTTTATAGAGTAGGTATAGAATTATTTCAACATGAGTTACTAGTAGGCCTATGAAGGACGAAACTGCTAATTGGAATTAGGTACAATAGTCTATAGTGCGATAATATGCAAAAAAGAATTGAAGCCTGTATCGAAATGAACGGCCACGATTTTAAAAATCGTGCTTAAATATCCATATTATGATTATTTTTCAATTTAACTTCATTCTCTAAATTGTACGCTAATGTGCTGTAGACAGTATAATATACACTGCATAATGAATACGTCCGAATGGACAGCTCAGTTCGTGAGTAAAAACACTTATTGTTAATACTGTACTGTGTTTTGATTAAACAAAAACCTAATGGAAATTATCAAATTCAAAATCGCGATATTTCCTACTTTACGTAAATGGATGAACTACTTTTCTTCCCTCCTATACCTAGTAAAGTGATCTGTTAGTATTTTACGTCAGTATCATTGAACTCCAGTCATGGAAGGGGGTAGCAAACAGTGTTTCCGGTTCTCAACCGTTAATTCAAAGGTATAGCCAGGTTAATATTAGAAATGTCAGTAAAAATAAAATTATGTCCCTGTATGGCCTATGTTTTAAATTGAATAGTAATCTGTATAGCTCAACTGATGAATTGTTTATGTTTGTAATTTGAACTAATTTACATGATACGTACTACCAATGTCTGTATATCTCAACTGATTGAATTCTTTATGCCTTTAAATTGAATTAACTTACTTGCTATGTATTTTATGTTATAGCTCAACCGATGAAAAATCGTGTGGGTCTGTAAATTTAATAATCTCTTTGGATATATGCTGTATACTTTTAGTTGAGCCACCAATGTAGCTCAGTCGGCAGACTCGCTGGTCTGCTGATCCGGAGCTGCGCTCGGGCTTGGGCTGGATCCCCGTTTGGTCTGATTGGTTGGTTTCTCCCGAGGTTTTCCCCAGCCGTGGGGCGGTTGCCGAGTAGTCTATGGCGAGCCCTTGGACTCACCTCACTCCATCTCCGTTTGCTCTGATTACCTAGTTGGGTTTTTCCGAGGTTTTCCCCAACCATAAGGCAAATGCCAGATAATGTGTTGGCGAATCCTAGGCCTCACCTCACAACATCTCGCCAATAAAAAAAAAAAAAAAAAAAAAAAAAAAAAAAAAAAAAAAAAATTGTAATTGTAATCTTGTAAAATTTTGACTTGTTCCACATCTTATAACTTCATTGCTAATGTAAGATCTATGGAATACAATAAATTAAATGAAAAAAAAACCTGATCAAACGAGAACACATTTATTTCAATCATGTTTTTAGTCGGGAAATTACGGTGTCGTAATGGATCATCCTGCAAACGTCATATCCTTACATCGCCGCTTCCGTCCTGGTACCCCATATCTCAGTGTTAAAGACGCATTTACGTTAAAATAAATGTCAGAGTACTACGCACAATCGAAAGAAAGGATATCCGTGCGTGTGTGCGTTAGCGACAACATTTGTCTCTTTCACTTGACCCAAGACAGGAATAAAACAGATGGCACAATTACAATACATGTCGGGATCAAAAAGAAATTCAGGGTCAGGCAGTGGGTGGAGTTGTAATTGAACGAAATACATCTCGTTGTAACAGTTTAGAAACCTACTTGTGCCAGTTCTACTTAACCTTCCGAATAGTGGCAAAACACCTTTCTATTGCCGTTATTCTCTAGAACATACTGCGGTATACAAGTCATGTCCTTTACGGACACAACCAACGTATGTCAAGGGCATTAATGAAATATAACGTGTGTGTTTATGGGTATTGAACACTGGGATTTACCTATGTAGGCGGGCGGGAGCAAGTCTGTAGAGAGCGAGGTACAACGAGGCATTTATATCTGTAATCTCTAGCGTATTGCACTCATACAACTTTCATTAATTAATGGAATGCACAGCAATCATCATTTTATTTCACTAACCTGTGTTACAGTAGTTGCTGAAAGTTGTCCATTAGCATTCAGACATTCCCAACATCTTTTGATGAAATTTGAATTCATAAGCAAAAGTTCTTTATACATCTTGATTACACAACTTTTAACACTGTATCACTTCGGAATATGTATGATAAGAACTTTCTTGTGTTAAATTTTAACGTACCTTGTTAACATGTTTCGACCTATTTTCGGTCATCTTCGGAACTGGTCGTTGTTGGTCTTGGCGCCTCTTGTTTCCTGTGTGGGTGCGTTCGTAGCGAAGAGTCAAAGAGTGTATGTGTTTTGAAATTGAGTTGTGTGTTGAGAATATCGTTGGGATGTGTTTTCGTGTGTCTGTATATTTCATATTGTTCTAGTGTGTTGAGCTTCTGGCTTTTTGGTTGGATGTGCAGTATTTCCATGTCTGTGTTGATGTCTCTGTAGGTGTGGTTGGCATTTGTGATGTGTTCTGCATATGTGGAGTTGTTTTGTAATTTTGTTATGGCTGTGATGTGTTCTTTGTAACGTGTTTGAAATGATCTGCCTGTTTGTCCTATGTAGAAGTTGTTGCAGGTGTTACATTTGAGTTTGTTTGTGTTGTTTTTGTGTTGAGATGTTTTTGTAGAGTGTTATTTGTTCTGTATGCGATGTTGTAGTTCAATTTCTTGAATGAGATTGCAACTAACTGCACAGACATGGAAATACTGCACATCCAACCAAAAAGCCAGAAACTCAACACATTAGAACAATATGAAATATACAGACACACAAAAACACACCCCAACGATATTCTCAACACACAACTCAATTTCAAAACACATACACTCTTTGACTCTACACTACGAACGCACCCACACAGGAAACAAGGGACGCCAAGACCAACAACGACCAGTTCCGAAGATGACCGAAAGTAGGTCGAAACATGTTAACAAGGAACGTTAAAATTTAACACAAGAAAGTTCTTATCATACATATTCCAAAAGTTCTTTCGTTATCCTTCTAATTTCTGTCCTTATATGGTCTTTTAGTTCATTGATGATGTATGAGTTATTTCTACAGACTCTTTCGTTGTCATGTGGCCGTAATTCTTGGACTACAGTAACTCTGTAATGTTTAGAAACCGTATTAGCTGAAGTTTTTGATACGCATACTTCTTGTGCAACACGAGGGAAAGATTTATTAGAAGGACGTTCAAGTGATGCACCCATATCATCACGTTTTGCTTCTCTTAGAACCCTTCGTTTTGGCCTACGAATTTTAGGGCCGTATCCATAGACATTCTTAGCGTGGGCTTCCAGCGAACTAACGTTTTTCGTATTCATAAACCAGTGTTAGCGATATGATATGATATGATATGATATGATATGATATGATATGATATGATATGATATGATATGATATGATATGATATGATATGATATGATATGATATGATATGATATGATATGATATGATATGATATGATATGATATGATATGATATATGAATCCTGTACAAGTAATCAGTCGATAGCCGGGGCTAGTTTAGCACGCTCGTAGCGCGGGCTAGAGAAATGTCTATGAATAGCACCCTTAGAGTTCAGCGATCCCGTTTCTCTTAATCTAATGACAAGGTTTCGAACTGTACCTCTATTTGGAGGTCGAATATCGGGGAATTTCTCTACAAATTACTTACACACTTGTCGACATGAATCTGTTTTGACGTAACAATTGTACATAAATATTCGTTGTTGTAAAGTAAACCTTTCAGCCGGCATTTCAATTATCTTAACAACTAATCTAATTCACAGCAATGATTATTACATGAGAAAAATTCGCTCCGGCGCCGGGGACCGAACCCAGGTCCTTGGTTCTACGTACCAAGTGCTCTAACCACTAAGTTACGCCGAAGTTCAATCCATAGCACCGGGTGAAATCCCTCTCCTCTAGTTTTTTTTCCCTTTGTGGCCTGACTCCAAGTTGACATATATATTAAGTCAACTGCCATTATACAAGGAGCGCACTCAATTGAGTGGCTTGGTGGCCGGGATTCCACAGTAATATGTACTGTTGGGCGAAGAATCTACGTAAAGGTTAATTTTTGTTCCTACAGAATATATTTGTTATGGTAACAATGATTATTTGGTACGTAGAACCAAGGACCCGGGTTCAATTCCCGACGCCGGAGCGAATTTTTCTCCTCTAATAACCATTGTTACCATAACAAATATATTCTGTAGGACCAAAAGTTAATCTTTACGTACAATTCAAATGTATTTAAAAGAAAAGCACATACGTCTTCTATCACTAACATCTTAGAATGTGGCAACGACCGGTAACATACAGGTCCGCGTAGCCTTGAAGCATGAAGCAATCAACGGTTGGGATCTTTCCGCGTTCTTCGGATCAAACGCGACACGAACGCACTATATAAAAACAATGAAGAAATAACTTAATCAGTGGGCTATTTTTAGAAATTATCAGGCTACAATTACAATTTGTAAAACAAGAGAACATCATTTATGATTGCTAAGTCAAAGACATAGGCCTATATCTCTTGTTTCACAAATTTTCAAAGCCTGCTAACACATTTCTAAACAGCTGTCATGGATTGACTGACTTACGTCATAGACTGATTACATCAACTTGTTACAATGAGGGAATACTCAAGGTGCAAGTGCATAAGTGTTCAAGGCGAATATGTAGAGAAGTAGGTTAAGGTATACGGCAAAACTTTAAGGGCCGATTGTATAAACCATTTAATCTTAGATCAGAGGTTAAATTGATCCTCGTTCTAGCTGAACTTGAAATTTTGTGTTGTATAAAGTCTAATCTGAGATTAATTTGTCTTAAACTAAAGCCAACTTTGACTGAAGAAATTTCTGCGATTAAGTTAGATGATCCAAGTTCAGTTATTTCTTTTCCGTTTGAAATATACGAGTGACAGATTGTACAAATAAAATATCCATTATTACTATTATTATTATTATTATTATTATTATTATTATTATTATTACTATTAATAAATATGAAAGGTACAGTTATATATATATTTTTTTTCAATTTATTGCCTTAATACACAAACATTTTTATATTTTATAAGGCTCTGGTATCGTGTTCAGCAGTATGAAATAGCATAACCTATAATTATATTATGTTTATAACAACCATTCATTATTAATGGATATGATAGGTTAATTCATAAATTTTCAATTAACCGTATTATTAAACGAAAATTGTCGTTTTATAAAGCTTTATTATGTTCAGCAGTATCAAACACCATAACATGATAACAATTTGGAGAACGGTCAACCTTCTTCTTATTGTCCGTCATTATTTACAATGCACAAAACAAACCAGTATCTCCAACAGAGTGTACGGAAAGTCGCCAAAAAGCAGTTGGAAAGTTGCTAGATTTCTCATTATCAACAAAGTAATATTAAATTTTGTCACTATGGGGTGCTAAAAAGGTCCCTAAATCCCCATTTAAGCAATATAAAAGTTAAAAAGAATTGTCGTTGAAAAAGAGTTAAAGTCGCTAGAGTGGCAACACTGAACAAACCTGTACAACATAATCCGCGCATCACATACTTCATCTGTTTATACGTCGGTTCACTTTCCGATCTTCGATCAAAGTTGATCTTTAGTCAGGGAGTTTTATGCAATTGGGCCTAAGGGTGCTATTCATAGACATTTCACTAGCCCGCGCTACGAGCGTGCTAAACTAGCCCCGGATATCGACTGGTTAGTTGTACAAGATTCATATCATATCACTAGCACTGGTTAATGAATACGAAAAACGTTAGTTCGCTGATCATCCACCGGAAGCCTGCGCTTAGAATGTCTTTGAATACGGCCCGTAAAGACGTCCTCAGTTTTCTGCAGTTGAATGCATTGTTCAATAAAATATTGCTCATATTCGTCTTATAACATAGGCCTATAAAGAACTAAAAATGTGTCTTCGTAACTTTTATTCACAAGAACGTTAACCACTCACTAAAGTTCATACAAATCATGACTTACTATAGTTCAGATGATGGCAGCGGCTATGATTTTACTGTCTCGTGGGAAGTTTCATCCAAGGGCTGCTATGCATAAAGTTGAAGTAAATGCTATTGCTAAGGTTTTCGTAGTATATACTACGGTCTCTATGCATAAAAACTCAAAGTGCATTCTTTCCTGTGTAGCAGAAAGTTGATCTGGAAGCTGTGTTTAATTTATGCTAGGATTGGTAGTAAAAACTACTATTTATATCCATAACAAGAAGTATATACTTCTACTTCTAAGCATAAACTAAGAAAAATCGTAGTCTGCCCTATTTGAGGTTTCGTTAGCTTAGTTTAAGCATTTAAAAATTATGCAAATTAGCGCCCGAAAATCCTATAAGGTAAGACAAGAAGCATCAGAACGTGATGAAAAACAAATTCCACAATTGGGACATCTGGCCGAAATCCGGCTGACCATTAGGATCCAGAATACAAAGCAGAGGTTAAATGAAAAATACAATATGATTGCGGAGAGAATACGCAACAATGATAAATTTAAAAATAGAGTACAATTTGATTTCGGACAAACATGAGATGAAAATACATTGACAACAAATACATCACGATACTAAATAAACTGTATAATCAAAGCTGTGCCAAAGTGAAAACCGAGATCGAAAGACGACCATTCGGGCTCAAAAGAGGAGTGCGACAAGGAGACCCAATTTCCCCAAAATTATTCACAAGCGTATTAGAAAACATTTTTCGCAAACTGAACTGGAACAGAAATTGTGGAATAAACATCAACGGCAGCAGACTAAATAATCTAAGGTTTGCTGATGACGTCGTATTGTTCGCTAAATCACCCAGAGAACTGCAGTCAATGCTCCAAGATTTATGCGACACCAGCAGATCAGCAGGCCTCCTGATGAATATGACCAAGACACAAGTAATGTCGAACGGGCCGGAGTCACCCATAATAATTGATGGTGCAGAACTACAATACGTGTCTGAATACGTATACCTAGGACAGCTAGTCTCCTTTCATCAGAAGACAGAGAAGGAAATAAAACGAAGGATTTCTCTCGCGTGGAAGGCATTCTGGAGTCTCAAGTTCATCATACTGGAGGGAACACTCAGCAAGAAACTCAGAGTAGAAATATTGGAGACCTGCGTAACTCCTGTACTGTTATATGGGTGCCAGACATGGTCTCTTACTGCCAAACTTCGTAACAGTCTCCAAATATGCCAAAGAAAGATGCTGAGAAAGATACTAGGCTCATCACTGAGGGACAGAGTTCCAAACGAAGTGCTACAAAAGATGGCAGCAATTAAAGATCCAGCACTGCAAGCCACCAACACCAAAAGGAAGTGGGGAGGCCATGTTGCACGACTTAGAGACGGAAGATGGACGCAGACAGTCACACTATGGATCCCCGCATTGGCAAGAGATCACCCGGAAGACCAACACGAAGATGGGCCGACCTCTTCAGTGAACGAGTAGGAAGCCATTGGTCAAGCAGAGCAAGACATAGGGAAGACTGGAAAAACATAAGAAGACAAGTGAACAGCGACTAAGACCAGTGCGACAGAAACAAGCGAACAATACTAAACCGTGCAGAATGTGAACCAAGTGAACAATTCCACTCTTACGCGGAGTAGCTCACCGCGTGAGACAAATAGAGCTCTCCCTCTATAGGAGGAGGCCTTTGCCCTTAACGGGACATTTTTAGGCTAATCATTTCATTTCATTTCATACAAGTGATTGTGTAAAATGGATAATGAATCTCTCAATACCATTAGACAAATTTTGTTAATGTTCTCGTTAGAAAATTTAAGAGAAAGAGGAATGGTTTTGGTTAACTTAAATGAAGTTCCCCTAGCGCCAAAAAGAAGTCCTTTCACTTCCCATGTTTTAACATTCATTATGTATCTCTCACTGAAGTGAGGAATACATGGGTTGTGAATAGACTTCTTTTCATCGTTAACGTTATTGGCTTGTTGATCATCCTTCTCAAAACGGACAGTGGGGTCAAGAATGAGGCTTCTTTGATTCCGGCGATCGATGGCTATAATGTCTGCTCTTCTCGTTGACAAATAAAAAAAATATCCATGCTGATTTTGAGATAACTAAAATTCTATCTCTTAGGTGATTTTTATTATTGTTATTTAAAATAATTATTTTTAGCAAAAATGATTCTATGAAGTAGGCTATTTATAATACATATAATTTACGTGAAAAAAAACTCCGTGTGCGTACAATATTTTAAGTTACATGTAAATTTAATGACTAACATTTTGGCCCCGTCTGATTTATGTCTGATTTTGGCTTTACTTACTTTTCATGTTATCGGAGATCGCTGGGTTTGCAGTGAAAGACCTGCCCTTGGGGAAGACACTAAATGAAATAAAAATTAAATATAAATGCTACAATTTGCTAAATGTAGAAATCAAAATGCTAAATTTCTAATTTCAAAGTGCTAAAAATCACCACCTCTAAGCATCACTCATAAGCAGGCTCCGAGACTTCAGCGAACTAACGTTTTTCGTATTCATAAACCAGTGTTAGCGATATGATATGATATAAATCCTGTTTAGCACGCTCGTAGCGCGGGCTAGCGAAATGCCTATGAATAGCACCCTTAGAGACTACAATGATGTTAGGTTTTTCGTTTTGCTCCTATCACGTCATGCGACGTAGAGTGCAGCTTTCTACAGTACAAACTTTGGCACATAACCGAAAAAGATTTACGTTTGAGACACTGAGAATGTATCTTGTAGTAGGTACATTGCAATTCGGTACTGTAACTGCACTTCCTAAAGACGACCAATAGGATAAATGAAAAATTAAAATTGCTACATGCTTATTTCCGCCATTAACACTGTGTATAATTAAACACAAATGCTTATAAAAGACAGGAGAATAAATGCTTTTCACATTCTTTTGACATTATTATTATGTAATGTATATTTACTTTCAGAATGTACATATGTGTGTTTCCCCATACTACCGTACTCCCCTCTAAATAGCAACGTTGTTACCTTAACACATCTCTATCTACCTTCATCGAGTCAACAACCTATAATGCATACGCTTACTTACTTACTTACTTACTTACAAATGGCTTTTAAGGAACCCAAAGGTTCATTGCCGCCCTTACATAAGCCCGCCATCGGTCCCTATCCTGTGCAAGATTAATCCAATCTCTATCATCATACCCCACCTCCTTCAATCCATTTTAATATTATCCTCCCATCTACGTCTCGGCCTCCCTAAAGGTCTTTTTCCCTCTGGTCTCCCAACTAACACTCTATATGCATTTCTGGATTCGCCCATACGTGCTACATGCCCTGCCCATCTCAAACGTCTGGATTTAATGCTCCTAATTATGTCAGGTGAAGAATACAATGCGTGCAGTTCTGTGTTGTGTAACTTTCTCCATTCTCCTGTAACTTCATCCCGCTTAGCCCCAAATATTTTCCTAAGCACCTTATTCTCAAACACCCTTAACCTATGTTCCTCTCTCAGAATGAGAGTCCAAGTTTCACAACCATACAGAACAAACGGTAATATAACTGTTTTATAAATTCTAACTTTCAGATTTTTGGACAGCAGATTGGATGATAAGAGCTTCTCAACCGAATAATAACACGCATTTCCCATATTTCTTCTGCGTTTAATTTCCTCCCGAGTGTCATTTATATTTGTTACTGTTGCTCCAATATATTTGAATTTTTCCACTTCTTCGAAGGATAAATCTCCAATTTTTATATTTCCATTTCGTACAATATTCTGGTCACGAGACATAATCATATACTTTGTCTTTTCGGGATTTACTTCCAAACCGATCGCTTTACTTGCTTCAAGTAAAATTTCCGTGTTTTCCCTAATCGTTTGTGTATTTTCTCCTAACATATTCACGTCATCCGCATAGACAAGAAGCTGATGTAACCCGTCCAATTCCAAACCCTGCCTGTTATCCTGAACTTTCCTAATGGCATATTCTAGAGCGAAGTTAAAAAGTAAAGTTGATAGTGCATCTCCCTGCTTTAGCCCTATGTGAATACACAGTAAACTTATTGTATCGGGTCGAAGCCTGCTCATAAGGCAATAATGGGGTAGGTTGGCCAGTTCCTTTATGAGTTCAAATTCGTGTTGTCGTAGCATTTGTGATATCAATGCATTCGCCAATATAGCGTAGGCAAACAGCGTGTAAAGACCTCGTACAAGAGGTGGAGATAATAAAAGACAATCTAGTGCCGTGCTGTGCCTAATTCGGTCGCAGACACAACATGAATGTGACAAGGCATGAAATTCGTAGCATCGCGAGAAGACTGATTCGTGTCAGTGACCAAGCGTGGAATGTTAACGCGAGGTCGTATGTCAACACTTCAGCGCTGCCGTGCTTTCGAATTTTTCATCCCCGTCGCCGCTATTAATTGCGGAACGTCCTCTTCTCTGTGCACAAGAGATTCATTCCGCTCTCTCTAGTGTAAGCCACATTCCATTTAACTTAAAATATAAAAAACATAAGCTTCAGTTTTTATTTAAAATGGTTAGTCATATTTAAAAGAAATATGAATTTGAACAGAAATGTTGATTTAATTAAGCTTCCCTCCTCTCTCTCTCTCTCTCTCTCTCTCTCTCTCTCTCTCTCTTTACGGTACGGAAGAGAGACCAGAAGCTTACACTACAGCCTGAGGCTTATTGTGCTTACCACTCCTGTTGTGTGAATGATATTTGTAGCCGAACTGCCGCGCTCTTGTACAAGGTCCGGCATTTGGTTCTGACGAATTTCAACAGCTGTTGTAAAGGAACTATACTTACTTACTGGCTTTTAAGGAGCCCGGAGGTTCATTGCCGCCCTTACATAAGCCCGCCATTGGTCCCTATCCTGAGCAAGATTAATCCATTCTCTATCATCATATCCCACCTCCCTCAAATCAATTTTAATAGTCTTCCCACCTACGTCTCGGCCTCCCCAAAGGTATTTTTATCTCCGGCCCCCCAACTATCACTCTATATGCATTTCTGGATTCGTCCATACGTGCTACATGCCCTGCCCATCTCAAGCGTCTGGATTTAATATTCCTAATTATGTCAGGTGAATAATACGGATGACGTGAATATGTTAGGAGAAAATTCACAAACGATTAGGGAAAACGCGGAAATTCTAGTTGAAGCAAGTAAAGCGATAGGATTGGAAGTAAATCACGAAAAGACTAAGTATATGATTATATCTCGTGACCAGAATATTGTACGAAATTGAACTATAAAAATTGGAGATTTATCCTTCGAAGAGGTAGAAAAATTCAAGTATCTTGGAGCAACAGTAACAAATATAAATGACACTCGGGAGGAAATTAAACGCAGAATAAATATGGGAAATGCGTGTTATTATTCGGTTCAGAAGCTTTTATCATCCAGTCTGCTGTCAAAAAATCTGAAAGTTAGAATTTATAAAACAGTTACATTACCGGTTGTTCTGTATGGTTGTGAAACTTGGACTCTCACTTTGAGAGAGGAACAGAGATTAAGGGTGTCTGAGAATAAGGTTCTTAGAAAAACATTTGGGGCTAAGAGGAATGAAGTTACAGGAGAATGGAGAAAGTTACACAACGCAGAGCTGCACGCATTGTATACTTCACCTGACATAATTAGGAACATTAAATCCAGACGTTTGAGATGGGCAGGACATGTAGCACGTATGGGCGAATCCAGAAATGCATATAGAGTGTTAGTTGGGAGGCCGGAGGGAAAAAGACCTATGGGGAGGCCGAGACGTAGATGGGAAGATAATATTAAAATGGATTTGAGGGAGGTGGGATATGATGATAGAGACTGGATTAATCTTGCTCAGGATAGGGACCAATGGCGGGCTTATGTGAGGGTGGCAATGAACCTCCGGGTTCCTTAAACGCCAGTAAGAAAGTAAGTAAGAAGAATACAATGCGTGCAGTTCTGTGTTGTGAACTTTCTCCATTCTCCTGTAACTTCATCCCTCTTAGCCCCAAATATATTCCTAAGCACCTTATTCTCAAACACCTTGAACCTATATTCCTCTCTCAAAGTGAAAGTCCAAGTTTCGCAACCATAAAGAACAACCGGTAATATAACTGTTTTATAAATTCTAACTTTCAGATTTTTTGACAGTAGACTGGATGATAAAAGCTTCTCAACCGAATAATAACAGGCATTTCCCATATTTATTCTGTGTTTAATTTCGTCCCGAGTATCATTTATATTTGTTACTGTTGCTCCAAGATATTTGAACTTCTCCACGTCTTCAAAAGATATATTTCCAATTTTTATATTTCCATTTCGTACAATATTCTCGTCACGAGACATAATCATATACTTTGTCTTTTCGGGAGTTACTTCCAAACCTATCTCTTTACTTGCTTCCAGTAAAATTCCCGTGTTTTCCCTAATCGTTTATGGATTTTCTCCTACATATTCACGTCATCCGCATGGACAAGCAGCTGATGTAACCCGTTCAATTCCAAACCCTCTGTGTTATCCTGTACTTTCCTAATGGCATATTCTAGAGCAAAGTTAAAAAGTAAAGGTCATAGTTCATCTCCTTGCTTTAGCCCACAGTGAATTGGAAACGCATCGGACAGAAACTGACCTATACGAACTCTGCTGTACGTTTCACTGAGACACATTTTAATTAATCGAACTAGTTTCTTGGGAATACCAAATTCAATAAGAATATTCTCTCTTAACCGAGTCATATGCCTTTTTGAAATCTATGAATAACTGATGCACTGTACCCTTATAGTCCCCATTTTTTTCTCCATTATCTGTTGAATACAAAATATCTGATCAATAGTTGATCTATTACGCCTAAAACCACACTGATGATCCCCAATAATTTCATCTACATATGGAGTTAATCATCTCAAAAGAATATTGGACAAAATTTTGTACGACGTCAACAAAATTGATATTCCTCGAAAGTTACTACAGTTAGTCTTGTCCCCCTTCTTAAAGATAGAAGGTTCAAAAATTAAAAAAAAAAAATAACACAGTACGTATCTTGAATAATGCAATATATTGGAATGTCTTCATTTTTTGAAAATGACACATTTCAAGTGATCCCCTTGGTATCTTATGACCTGTTGTAATCTTACACGAAAATTGTTAATGACATTTTGCAATAAACCTGGGGTTTCGTTTATTTCTTGCACTTCAGCCTGTATCCTGTTCTTCAGATCCTGGATAGAGTGTTGTCTGGTTCGAAACACTCTTGCTTTGAGGTTTCCCCACAAAAAGAAGTCAGGAGCTGTTAGATCTGGGGATCGAGCCGGCCAATCGATATCTCCAAACCGAGAAATTATGCGTGCTGGAAAGGAATTTCTCAACAATCGCAGTGTGTCTCGGGCAGTATGGGTCTTGTGCAATATCCGACGAACTGTCCTGTCAGAGATGCGCAAGGCCGCAGCATATCGCAATGCAGATCTTGACGGACTTCGTTTCACAGCCAATCTCACTCTTTGGATATTTTCTGGAGTACGAATATAACGCCCACTGCTATGAAAAGAAGGTTGTAAAGTGTCTCTGGCATTGAACATGTTAAACCAACTCACTATCGTGTTCCTCGAAGGGAAATCGACGTTGTGTTTGAACAACGGACTTACTTTCAATACATACTGATACCTCAGTCTACTCTCTTTCCAGCTAAAGATTGAAGTAAATGTAAATAAATGGACGTGGCATAATGGTTCCTGATTGGCTATTGGACGCACAACGCCTCCAAACTCATGCTTTTCATCTTCTGCCTCACATTAAAATAGTTCCTTCTTAAATAATAAAATGTATAATATACATGGAATACGAGTGAAATAAACATGCTTATAAGAGCACTTTCTTATGATTTAAACAACATGTTTATATTAATAGTTTCATACATTGCATGTTAAATCATTGTAACGTGTATTATGGCAACGCGCATGCGTAATAGGCATTAAATCCCTCCCAAGGTGACTTGCAGCTTCACAGAGCACATCAGCACAGCTGGTATAACTAAAGAGTTTGTACAAACTCTTTGGGTATAACCCTAGATCATATATGTAACAGATAACTCGTCGCTATGTTAAAATCGGCAGCGCTTTGAAGAGAACAACCGCCAGGATCGCCACCCGTCCGCCGTAAACGAACATGAGATGGCAGTACAGTCGCTAATGCAATTCAAATGGGAATTATGACGTGACTCCTTATGTAACAACTAGATGGCAGCGTAGTAAACCTGATAAAAGTTGTTAACGTCAAAGCCTATAAGGCAGACTTATCTGTTACATATATGATCTAGGGTACAACACAGTGCGAGATTCAGTGTTGCCAACCTCAAATAAATTTCTGTAGAATTAAAGAAATTCTCCACTCTTCAAAGAATAACATTTAATCACGAAACTACAGAAAAAGAAAATCCACTATTCCCAGTAGAGAAATAATAAATATTAACCCTCTGTGAGCATTTTACAGGTTAGTTTAATGAATGTGTTGAAATGTTGTCTGCAATACATCAGACGGTGGCTGCCCTGCGTGCTCACTTGCTGAAAATAATGCGCCCTGGTGGCTACTTTGGTAGCTAGCTTGCGATTGCGGAGTAATACATTTTGGTTTTGTTTACGTCTACTTCAATCCTTAGTTGGAAATAGTTTAGTATATACAGTCACGAAGCTTTAGTTGTGAGGGTGCTAGGAACAATAGACTTTTCCGGTACTATTTTGCATTGTCTGTAATGAGACGATATTAGCGATCCTAGTGGTTAGCAACTATCTATGGATGCATATTTACTACGTATTGAGCTTCGTGACTGTATATACTAGACTGTGCTGATACCACAAAAATGCGTACATTAACCGGCCTAGCATCTATGATTAATAAAATTGCTTGTCTAGAAGTTCATGTTGCCTTGCCAACATTTCATTTTCACTACTCTCATTTCATTTTACAGCTCTACAAAACTAATCAGAACCAATTGTCGGACCCTGTACAAGAGCTGCACTGTGTACCGTGAACCGTGAACCAAACCCGGGCTATGGTATGGATGATGTCATATGGTAGCATGCAATAGTACTGTTTTGGAAACAACATATCTTCAAGAATATCACTAGGCCTATTATATTCAATGATGGCAAAATGTATTACATTCGCACTATTTGAAACGTTAGTACTTTTATCGAGTTGCAATGTAAAATATTCCCTCAGTCTCACTTGCTCAATTAACGAGTTTTTTTACACCATTTCCTCACTTCGTCTTTTTGCCAGGTTATTAGGCAATTATATAGAAGACATTATCTTTATAAATTTGTTCGGAAACACGATCTTCACTGCGGGAAGAACCAACTCTTTTCCTATTTGTATGGCTGACCTTTCTTTTTGTAATAATATGAACAACTTCATGGGAAGCTGAAAGTAATTTTTCGTTTTCTCGTTGCTTCAATTCGATGCTACTTCCCTCGCAGATTTCCCACATTCTTTTAGTTCTATAAGTCTGCTCCGGAAATAGTCTTTTATTCGCAGGTTCACTATTCTTAGTTTGTAAATTCCGCCACAGTTCTCAAAGTTTCATGGACTCATTTGATTGAACTTCATAGCAAACAAAG
Source organism: Periplaneta americana (assembly GCF_040183065.1). Classification (NCBI taxonomy): domain Eukaryota; kingdom Metazoa; phylum Arthropoda; class Insecta; order Blattodea; family Blattidae; genus Periplaneta; species Periplaneta americana. Next base: position 203,597,613 of record NC_091117.1, on the reverse strand, counting down.
AATACACTATGACTTTTATTCCGCAACTTTTTCCAGCACTGTGAATTCGAAATCTAAATAACTTTCAAAGTATTTTCGACATTATTTTTACTGTATTTCTGAACTTGGAACACTAGGCCTACACGATTTGTTTCATTCACCATTTAACCGCTTTAGACAGTCTGATTTCAATCAATGATTCATATCAGCCACTAAAAATATATTTAAATCAAAAGTATACATAGTTTGAACTTCCGAACCAACACGTACTACAACTGCGAACTGACCACTACAGTAGCAAATTATAGACAAACTTTGAAATCGTGGTAGCAAGTAATCTATGCAGAAATAGTTAACAGGGAGGGATTTGTTAAAAACATTCAGGGTGATCGTGTTGTATTGTAAACAAAACACACCTGGTAGATAGCCACAGGAAGAAAAGACATCCTGACACAGAGGGTGCGAAATGAACTGGCCAAAAAGAAGTCGCCGTTTGGAGTTTCAAAACTAAGGTTATTCATCTCTATATATGTAACGGTATCACCACTCCTATTAAATTCTGTGCCTCAAGAGTCCGAAATTATAAAAAAAATATTGCAACAAGCTTAGAAAAATCAGAGGATATGATAAAGTTAAGCTTCATTAAAATGACGGTGAATTGGACGAGGAGAACCGATAGTTTGGCCACCCTGATTTCCTGACTTATCTCCAAGTGTTATTTTTGTGGGGAAAATTAAAGAAATCTTCTAGCAGGTCGTCCAACAAGAAGGTAAGACATGAAAGAAAGAATCAGAGCAGCCTGTAGTTCTCTCAGCAGTGCTGCAGTTCTCCGAGCAACCCAGGACGTAATAAAGAAATCACAGCGTTGTTTAGCACTCTGGTGGACATTTTGAGCACTTATGAAGAATGTTGTGTGAGAATGACTCTTCCTAACTGAGATATCGTATTTACAATTTACTTTCCTGTTTTCTTTGATTATGAATAAAGAATGAAGGTTAGAAGAAAAGAATTAGTAGGGGAAACTCGGCTAATTCCGCAGTAGTGCATATATTTTACTGCGGCTTTACAATAGCATGAACGTAAGTTTTGAGAGGCTGTCAACAGGAGGCATGTCCTCTGCAGTGCTAAAGAAAAAAATCAAGGATATTGGTCGACCCCTCTGTCGACAATACGGTGAAACATCGAAAGTTGCCTGTTTCTCGTGTTTTGCTACACAGCTGTGAAGACAGTGAGCATTGTTACATATAAATTGTTCCTTTTATGTTACTTTCATAATGTATTTCATGATTATTTGCTACTGCGGAATTAGGAAAGTCCTATTGCGGATTTATCCGCACTGTTGCGGAATTACCCGAGTTCTTTTTCAACTGTAATGTATGTACAACTAAATATATTTGCATATTGATAGGTATCTTTATCTCATTTGGTAATGAAAGGTTTCGTCCATGTCTACATACCTTGATCATATTTTTCAATAAACATATTGATACAAATATGATAGATTTACTTCTTAATATTGCGGAATTAGCCGAGTCTCCCCTAATAGCTGTTTCCTTTTAAATGTCCTACTGAAAAATATCTTTCACGACCAATGTCCTCATATGACAAAAGTTGATCCTGATTATCGCTACTTCCGGTTTGTCCCGGAAAATATAAGTACCACCAATCGATTTTTTATATAGGTTTTGCTAACGAATTTTTCTTCGTGAACACCCAGTGTTATTTAGTTTTCGATAAAACGAGGTGATGCGGGTGTTTTGAAGCATTACTAGTCAAACCAATTAAGTCCACTTTTCCGATAAAATTATAGTTAAGTACACTTCTTCAATTGTCTTTTCCTGTTCCATAACTTTGTAAAATCGAATAACTCCGCAGTATTACAGTTTTCTATCTGTGATCGTATGTCCTTTCATCTAAATCTACTTCAATAGTTTTATTGTCAGGTAAAACCAGCTCAGAGAACGTATATGTTTCCACAAGTTGAAACTAGCTCAGCAATGACAGGTAAAAACATTTATGTCCACAAAAACCGTTACACTGTAAAATGTAATGTATTCAAATCTCTAAGTCATTCTATACACCAAAAAAAAAAGACCAATTGAAGGGTTCAGAGCCATAGTGGGCCAAGCGCCATTTATTAAAAACGAAGAAAAGAAGGGTTAAAGTTAAGCGAATACCATAGTTTAATAAACATTGACATATCATTTAGTTTTAATGTGTATAATTTATACTACACGCTATATGTTTCATTAAATTATGGTATTCACTTAATTTTAACCTTTGTTTTCTCAGTTGGCGCTTGGCGCTTGGCCCACTATAGCTCTGAACCCTTCAATTATAGTCCATATGTGCAAATCTTTAAAGTAATGAATAAGAAAAGGCCAAACTGAAGGAGAATATATTGTTATGAACAGCAGGCCTACATTCGCGGACAGGAATGTTATTTGGCTTATCAAAATTACAAAGAAACGAGCGATAAGAGTTTTGTTTCTGCAAGTTTTGATCTACAAAGCGCCTTGCAGATCCCTTCCAGTGTCATTTATCCCAATATTAAAGTACAATAATCTTGGTATATAATTGTTTTAAGGGGACATACGAATAAAGTGAAATTATAATGGCAGGAAGAGTAATTGTCTCATGCCCCCATGTTAATTATTGCTCCACTGCACTTTATTTGAACCAGGTACCCAGCTTTGAAGCCGTTAACCCTGTGAACTCGCAGTATATTTAATTCCCCTGTTTAAAGATATAGGGTGCTATTCACAGACATTTCGCTACCCTGCGCTACGAGCGTGCTAAACTAGCCCCGGCTATCGACTGATTATTTGTACAGGATTCATATCATACCATATCGCTAACATTGCTATACGAAAAACGTTAGTTCGTTGATCATCTACCGGAAGCTCGCGCCAAGAATGCCTATGAATATGGCCCTTAGGTTTTACTAAAATATTGACAACAATTTATTTATGGGCAGAATAAGAGCCCGGGAGTATGGGCCAAGCATGTCGGAAAATTAGAGAAAAGAGAGGCGGTATGTAATTTCACCGTCTGTGACTTTTCATCTATAAACAATGCATACTGTTACACTTGGAGCGAAATGTGAACCACGGATATTGGAACTTGTGTGTTCAAATAGTTAACACAACTTCTTAAATATGTCACCAAAGTATCTCTCTTCTGTGACACATGTGGAGGGCAATACGTGAATCTCCATGTAGCTGCATAGTTTTCAAATGTAGTCCAGACTACTCTATTAGAAATAATTGAACACGAATTTCCAGAAAGTGGTTACAGTTACATGGAGGTTGAAGTATGCATAGTGGCATTGAACGGAACAAGAAGTGTTTGCCTGTGTATACAATACACGTCGTGAAAATGTCCCACATTTGGCCGAGTTGCCGCGCTTTGCGTTAAGGCCCATTCACAATGAAAATCAAACATAACCGTAACATAAACACAGAAGTTTGCGCCCAGGTTACCAAATAGAATCATTCAAAATGATTCACATAAACACTGCCATTGACATTGCCGTTAGACGTTAACATGAAAGTTTGCAAACTCCAAACTTTCATGGTTATGTTTACGTGATTTGCAAACAGTACACAATCGTGGAGCGCTGAAGTATACGATAGAATATGAGAAAATGGCGTCGTTGTTATGTTTCCATGGTTACCAAGCATCGTTGCGGTTATGTTTATGTTCCCATCATGAATGTTCTTGATTTTACCGTAACGTTTACATTTTTAAGTTAACGCTTACGTTATATTTAATTTTGATTGTGAATGAGCCTTACGTTTTTCGTCCAGTAAATGATAACTGCATACACAAGCTCGTTCTATTTCCCGCACCAAACTCAAGTAATTCTGTGTGAATATACAGTAGCAGTCAAAAAAAAATAGAGCCATGCTCGTTTGGAGATAAAGAGGCGGACGTCTACCTACTTGTACCGTTCGTACACAGTTCTGGCAAGCAGTCGTTATTAGTTCGTGTAGCAGTAAACATCTGTACACTACGCTGACGTCCTGGAATAATAGTTGAGTGTATGAGGTAGCACAGAAGATAGAAAGCTAAACATAGAATGTTAAAAAAAATAGAGCTACGTAATGTCATGTAAATATACTAGTGATTTTGAAAAGCCACTTTTTTATTACCGTGCATCCATGCTATATGCAATGTATTAGATATATTTTTTCAACTCAAGAACATATTTTTAAGCAGATGGGGAGAACAAAGCATACAACTGAAGATCAACGTAGTATTATGTTTCGTTTGTGGCAAAATGGCACCAGTATGAATCAAATTGGAAAGCAACTAAATGTTTCCCATAAAAGCGTACGGAACGCAATAAAATAATCGAAACAAACTAAAGCGATGCCCGAAAAACGAGGAAGATCACGAAAAGTTCTCTGCGCCAAGACCGGCTGATAGCTAGAGCAGTTAAAAAGGAACCTTTCTTAACTGCACCACGGTTGAAAGAGTTATTATCAAATGAGAACAGTCTGTATGTATCAACATAAGACTGTAAGACGGCGGCTGTGTGATGCGAAATTCAATGGTCGACGAGCCAAACACAAGCCTCATGTGTCCAAACAAAATATCAAATAGAGATTGGCATTTGCTAAGAGACACAAGGATAAATATGATCGTTGGTGTCGTAATGTTTTGTGGCCAGACGAATCTAAGTTTAACAGATTCACCTCTGATGGGAAAGTGTACGTAAGGCGGCCACCAAACCAGGAAAACAATCATAAATACACCATAAACACTATCAAACATGGAGGTGGAAACGTTATGGTATGGGGATGCTTTTCATGGTTCAGTGTCGGTCCCATATTTCGCATCAATGGCAGAATGGATAAGGAAGTGTATAAAGGTATTTTCAAAGATGTCATGTTACCTTATGCCGAAGAAAATATGCCACTATTATGGCAATTCATGCATGACAACGATCCGAAACATACTGCTGGAGTAGTGAAAAACTTCCTTAAAACGGAAAATGTTTGTGTATTGCAGTGGCCACCGCAGAGCCCTGACCTAAATCCTATTGAAAATCTGTGAGAAATTGTTGACAAAAGAATTGATCGTTCAAAGGCCACAAATCTGGACCAACTGTGGGAAGCAATCCAAAATGCTTGGTACTCACTTCCAGTAGGTCTTTGTCAGAAATTAGTAGACTCTGTGGGTAAAAGATGTCGTGCTGTTTTGAAGAGTAAAGGATATACAACCAAATATTAAATTCAGACATGTTGGAGTAGTTTTTCCTATTTTGCAGCAAGTGGCTCTATTATTTTGACCTGGTACATTATACGTACATAGTACAGATATTTTTTTATTATAAAGATTAATGCAAATAAAGGTCATAACGTTTAGTTTATGTTGTCTTGTACATTATACAAAATCACTGCATTAATAAAACAATTGTATGTTGATATTATATGTGTTACTTTACTACCTTTCAACACGGCTCTATTTTTTTGACTGCCACTGTATGCAGCAAAATAAAGCTGTGCAGCTATAGACAGGTGATCGCACTTACTCTTAAGTTAGTTCTACGTATATACAGGGTGTTTCACGAAGAGTTATCGCCACTTATGGAGCAAATTCCCGAAGACATTTTGAGCAAAAAATGTCATATAAACATGGGTCCTATTCTCAATATTTGCAGAGTTACACTAATTTGAAGTTGTTAAAAAATGTATTTTTTCTTTAGATTTAAGGGTAAAAGAATATTAAAATTAGAGAATTAACTATTCAGAAGTATAAGTTATCTAATTGGATAGTATCTTGAAGCTAAAATTGTGTTGTTAATCCCATAGTTGCTTCGTACAGAAATTTTGTTCATTTTTTAAACTACAAAATTGCATTTTTTTTTACGTATTTATCTGAAAATTTGTTTAAATCACATAATTCTTGTGAACTATTTAAGACTCTACAGTAGTGGCAAAAAAATCTGACCGACCCTTGCAGTTGATTTCAGAGCCTTGTTCACTCCAGAGCACGATAGACTGGTAACTAAGGCTTTCGTGGTTTGAATCCTGCCTGGAAGGAGACTTTTTTTTGTTCCTTATTGAAATTTATTCCCAATACTTTTCGATTGAAGCGATATTTTGCTACTTAATTAACTTATTATTCCCAGAACATGAATTGTACCAGCAATCGAAAAGTATTGGGAATAAATTTGAATAAGGAACAAAAAAAAAGTTTTCTTCCCAGGCAGGATTCGAACAAGAAAGTCTTAGTTACCAGTCTATCGTGCTCTGGAGTGAACAAGGCTCTGAAATCAGCTACAAGGGCCGGTCCGGTTTTTTTTTTTTTTTTGCCACTTCTGTACATTAGGGTGCAAAATTGAACTGTAAAGAATCAAGTTACTAGAAGTCGTGTAATCTGTAATATTGTCTTGATAAGTGTGTAAGAATAATATCATTTTTAGTTAAAAATTGAAAAAAAAAATCTGTACGAAGCAACTAAAATTTAAAAATAATTTTAGCTTCAAAATACTAGCCAATGAAACAAAGTATACTTCCGAATAGTTCGACCCTTGTAGCTGATTTCAGAGCCTTGTTCACTCCAGAGCACGATAGACTGGTAACTAAGACTTTCGTGGTTCGAATCCTGCCTGGAAGGAGACTTTTTTTTTTGTTCCTTATTGAAATTTATTCCCAATACTTTTCGATTGAAGCGATATTTTGCTACTTAATTAGCTTATTATTCCCAGAACATGAATTGTACCAGCAATCGAAAAGTATTGGGAATAAATTTGAATAAGGAACAAAAAAAAGTTTTCTTCCCAGGCAGGATTCGAACCACGAAAGTCTTAGTTACCAGTCTGTCGTGCTCTGGAGTGAACAAGGCTCTGAAATCAGCTACAAAGGCCGGTCCGGTTTTTTTTTTTTTTTGCCACTTCTGTACATTAGGGTGCAAAATTGAACTGTAAAGAATCAAGTTGCTAGAAGTCGTGTAATCTGTAATATTGTCTTGATAAGTGTGTAAGAATAATATCATCTTTAGTTAAAAATTGAAAAAAAAATCTGTACGAAGCAACTAAAATTTAAAAATAATTTTAGCTTCAAAATACTAGCCAATGAAACAAAGTATACTTCCGAATAGTTAATTTTCTATTTGTAACATTCTTTTACCCTTAAAATTAAAGAAAGAAGATATTTTTTAACAATTTCAAAATAGTGTAACTCTTAAAATATTGAGATTAGGACACATTTTTTGCTCAGAATGTCTTCGGAAATAAGCTCCGTAAGTGGCGGTAAATCTTCGTGAATCATTCTGATAGTCACACTGAGAAGAACAACTATGTTGAGATAGTTACAACAATATTCCGACATTTTGAATCTACTTGACAGCAAAAGGATCTTCAAGTACAAAGCGTTCCGAAATGGAGGAGATATACATAATCTCAATACACGATTTAAGAGCCCAAATTATTCTTCACAACTTAGTCAACGTGACGATCTAGAAAGCTTTTGGAATCACCTTCCCTGCCCATCGTAAGTTTTCATTTTCTTCGGTGTTCGACCTGAGCATCCGCTCCACTAGCGCCATCCACGCAGCCAGCACTCAACAATCCGTTACTACACACTCACCTCCGCATTCGCTTCACGTGGGACAAGAAGGAAGGAATCACGAGGCATGTCAATCACCCCATGCGGGCCGGGATTGCTGCAGCGCCCGCTGTGAACCAGTTTCGTGGCACACAACGCAATTCTGTGTCACTTTCAACGTCGCGTCAGGCAGCGTGAAACAAGTATTCGATTTCAGTTACTTCAGTTCCGTAGAAATGAGTCAATATTATTTAACGACGCTCTATCAACTACTAAGTTATTTAGCATCAATGAAATTGGTGACAGCGGATGGTATGTGGCGATATGAGGTCGAGGATTCACCATATGATTACCTGACATTCGCCTTACGGTTGGGAAAACCTCGGAAAAAACTCAACCAGATAATCACCACAAACAGAAATCGAACCCACGCCCGCTGTTTATCTTATTTATCAGTGTTTTCTAAATCCATAAGAAAGCCGCCGGATTTACTACAAAAGAAATAATCAATATTTGTCTGAAAAAGTCTCTTTATTTCCCTACTAAACGTCTTGATTTAGATTTTAACGTTTTCAAATTGGAGCAGATATGCAGGGTGAAAGGTACCTTTTACAATCCTTCACACACATAACAGATCATGTCATTTGGGAAAGTTTTGTCAAATAATATTTTTTCAATATAATGTGTCTCAGTGAAACATACAGCAGAGTCAGTATAGGTCAGTTTCTATCTGGTGCTTTTCCAATTCACTGCGGGCTAAAGCAGGGAGATGCACTATCACCTTTACTTTTTAACTTCGCTCTAGAATATGCCATTAGGAAAGTTCAGGATAACAGGCAGGGTTTGGAATTGAACGGGTTACATCAGCTTCTTGTCTATGCAGATGACGTGAATATGTTAGGAGAAAATCCACAAACGATTAGGGAAAACGCGGGAATTTTACTTGAAGCAAGTAAAGTGATCGGTTTGGAAGTAAATCCCGAAAAGACAAAGTATATGATTATGTCTCGTGACCAGAATATTGTACGAAATGGAAACATAAAAATTGGATATTTATCCTTCGAAGAGGTGGAAAAATTCAAATATCTTGGAGCAACAGTAACAAATATAAATGACACTCGGGAGGAAATTAAACGCAGAATAAATATGGGAAATGCGTGTTATTATTCGGTTGAGAAGCTCTTATCATCCAGTCTGCTGTCCAAAAATCTGAAAGTTAGAATTTATAAAACAGTTATATTACCGGTTGTTCTGTATGGTTGTGAAACTTGGACTCTCACTCTGAGAGAGGAACATAGGTTAAGGGTGTTTGAGGATAAGGTGCTTAGGAAAATATCTGGGGCTAAGCGGGATGAAGTTACAGGAGAATGGCGAAAGTTACACAACACAGAACTGCACGCATTGTATTCTTCACCTGACATAATTAGGAACTTAAAATCCAGACGTTTGAGATGGGCAGGGCATGTAGCACGTATGGTCGAATCCAGAAATGCATATAGAGTGTTAGTTGGGAGAGCGGAGGGAAAAAGACCTTTAGGGAGGCCGAGACGTAGATGGGAGGATAATATTAAAATGGATTTGAGGGAGGTGGGGTATGATGATAGAGACTGGATTAATCTTGCACAGGATAGGGACCGATGGCGGGCTTATGTGAGGGCGGCAATGAACCTTCGGGTTCCTTAAAAGCCATTTGTAAGTAAGTAAGTAATATTTTTTCATACGACCAATAGTTTTTGTAATATTTCGAGAAAACAAATGTTGCAATGTTGTAGACAGTAGCAGTGTTTACTTCGCGAGATCATTGCATCCCAGCATACTGAATGCCGCTCCAATCATCCACTTGGCAGGGGTTTTGAGAGGATGTACACACATACCGTTTTGTAAACAAAAGCATCTGCTGAGAATGCAGTCAATCAAAATGTATGTATCGTAACATGTTAATTACATGAACTATGTTATTCGTTATCTATGATGAAATTTTCGTTATTGTATCGTTTCAGCACTAAATTTAGTACGAAGAAACACGTAGTTTCCGTTACATTTTAAGGTAATTTCGTCAATAATACAGTAGAATGAAAAATTATGCATAAAACAAAATTAATCCTTTAAATACAGTATTATTTTACATTGAGGAGCACACAAACTAAGAGCAAATTCATATCTAATCTTTCCTGTTAGATTATGTCTGTAATTAATATTATTAATCATGCAGAAATAAAACGTAACTTGCTACTTACAGTAAACGTTGCTAAATAAGGAATATAGGCTATAGGCCTACGTAAAGGGAAACGGCAAGTTTTACGTCATATTATTAACTAGTTGGGTAATGTTGAGAAAGTGTTGTACATAATAAAATTCGTTGCGAAAGTAAGTGTTTTCATTTCCCTACATCACTTCCAGCTTATGAGAAACGCGTTCAGTGATGAAACGTAGCTGATCTAGAATGTAGAAGAAAGTGTGTCAGCTAGCAATCGAACCAATGACCTCCGCATTATGTGGTGGTGGCCGTTATTTACTTCACTGTAAAGGAAACGTTTCAGCAACGCATCGTATCTATACTTGTTTTTTTGAAAGATGGGACACGACAGGAGCGTTGCGATCGGAAAAACAACTGAATGTCACATAGCGTGGTAGGCCTGTTGCTATGGTAACAACGGTTGAGTTGCCAAACTTACACTTCCCCTTGGCGAGTGCTTAATAGCTCGCTTGGCGACATTTATTGTGCACACAATGTTGGCATTGGTACGTTTCGTCTTTGATTCTCTGTCGATTTTTGTATTCTTTTCTTACCTCCGCGTGAATTGTCAATGCATGTTTTAACGTCAGCCATCTTCACGACAATTGCTGGCTTCCAGCGTGGTAGTCCATATTGGCAACATGGCACTGTAGTTCCAAGTTCGGCCGCTTAACTGTCATATCCCATCTTTCAAAAAAACAAGTATAGTTAGACTACATTTCTCTCTAGTCCTAGCAACTACGTTTTATTAATTTACCTTAAGCTATTCGTGAACGTCTATTTCAAATAATGAAACTATTTTTCTTTTCCGATTTTAGGGACGCTCTTAATCGTGCAGATGAAATACAGGTTGCGGCATAAGTCAGTTAATCGCTGCACATTTTTGTCGATGGTCGCATTTAAGCTAATTAATTAATGGTACTATCTGTGCGCGGTGAAATTTGTTTAGAGTAGTGGCAGGACTGACTTGTTAGTAACAAATGACGGGCTGGTTTCCAGCTTCCGGCTCCATTATTTTGTACGTTCGTTGTTAGCGTAAGAAGCTTACATTATGAATAAGAAATTGTCCACAGAACAGCATGTGTTTGTTTTACAGAAGTGGTGGCAATTTGATCGTCATGTGATTTTTCAGTGTGGGGGATACTGAAGGACAATATTTACGCTACAAAGCCATTAAACCTACATTTAAAGGATTTCATTGAACAAGAATTTGAAAGCATTTGTAAAAATGGGGACTTTTGTAAAAAGATATGTAAATCATTAGTAATTAAAGTTTTATCATATACCGTCAATGCTTATCTATTTAACAAATTTATTGGTTTTACAATAATTTGTTATATTTATTTGATTTTAAACGTTTTCGGCTTTATTAAGCCACCTTCAGAAAGTTCATGCCCATATGCATGGGATTGATACATGTGCATACAATACAAATAAATAAACCAATAAACATGACACTCTATGGAAGTAATTGGACATATGGGAAAGTTAAAAACATCACTGTATTAAACTGGCAATATAAGCCGTAATCTAGGTTATTAAAATTATTACATACTGAGTTAAAATTATGATACAATTGTGATTAAAACAGGTTGATATCTGTGTTGGATTCCAGATCTGACAGAGGCTTGGTGAGACAAAATCAAGAGTATTGCGGAGCTATCCTTGTAGTCGCTGAAGGAGGCTTTTAAATATGTAAATCAGTTTTTGAATGATGTCTTCAATGTTTACAGTAGTTAACAATGGGGGTCACTTTGAACAATTTCTGTAGAACAACTGTTTTTGTATATTAATAATATATTAATATTACACTATGCATTTTGGGTTAACTCACTAATGCTGCATCCTGCATATTGCTTTTCACCAAGAACTCTTATAAATTCATACTTACTTACTAACTTACTTACTGGCTTTTAAGGAACCCGGAGGTTCATTGCCGCCCTCACGTAAGCCCGCCATTGGTCCCTATCCTGAGCAAGATTAATCCAGTCTCTATCATCATATCCCACCTCCCTCAAATCCATTTTAATATTATTTTCCCATCTACATCTCGGCCTCCATAAAAGTCTTTTTCCCTCCAACCTCCCAACTAACACTCTATATGCATTTCTGGATTCGCCCATACGTGCTACATCCCCTGCCCATCTCAAACGTCTGGATTTAATGTTCCTAATTATGTCAGGTGAAGAATACAATGCGTGCAGTTCTGTGTTGTGTAACTCTCCATTCTCCTGTAACTTCATCCCTCTTAGCCTCAAATATTTTCCTAAACACCTTATTATAAACACCCTTAACCTATGTTCCTCTCTCAAAGTGAGAGTCCAAGTTTCACAACCATAAAGAACAACCGGTAATATAACTGTTTTATAAATTCTAACTTTCAGAATTTTTGACAGCAGAGTGGATGATAAAAGCTTCTCAACCGAATAATAACAGGCATTTCCCATATTTATTCTGTGTTTAATTTCCTCCCGAGTATCATTGATATTTGTTACTGTTGCACCCAGATATTTGAACTTCTCCACCTCTTCAAAAGATAAATTTGCAATTTTTATATTTCCATTTCGTACAATATTCCCGTCACGAGCTTATAAATTCATAGTGCATAATATTTCACTTAGGACTGTTTCTTCACTAAATAAATGTATGAAAATCGATAAAGCCCATTTTGACTAATTGTCATTCTACATACTTTCATTTAATTTTATATTTCATGTAAGAGTGGGTGTTCAAAGGAGCCACCGAATATCTGCGACAATTGCTTCCTTCTGTCAGGCTGGCCAGCTTGGACGGGCCCCAACGAAGCATTTACTCATAACGGTAACTTCGTAACACTTCGTGAATTTCCGTCGGTAGCGAATGCGACATTACACGCCGTGCATCATGGCAGTTGAGCGCTAAAGTGATTCAAGTTGTGGAGCTCTTTGACGCGGGCCCAAGCTCACAATATTTAGTATAATACAATCTTTGACGTTTTTATTTATTTATTTATTTATTCATTTGTTGTTGAACATAACAGGCAAAGCCCAATTACAATGTTTACGACTAACAAATGAATTTATAAAACATAAACAAGGAAAAGGAAACATACAATTATTAAAAACTGAAACAAAATAGAAATAAGAGAAAGAAAAAAAGATAAATTGAAATAAGGTGTGAAAGTAGCTTCAAATTAACTAACAACAATATTGTGTAAAATATGATAACAAATAATTCTGTATCTAGAGAAATTCATATTGAAAATATCAACATTCGGATGAGGATGTAATTTATTGTATAACTGTAACATTTGGAAAACGGGAATTTTTGTGGGATTCAGTATTTGTCCTTGGTATGTAAAATAAATTTCGAAATTTCGTTTTAAGCTTAGGTGTATATAATGTTATATAATAAAATAAACCAACACAGTCCAACTTATAGTTAATAATTTTATAAAGAAAGAAAGATTGATAATTTCGTCGAATTTGCAAACTAGTAAAATGGAAATGTTGAAGTATTGTAGCATAACTCTCATAGGTAGGATAATCATTATAAAATCTGTAATATAACCATTTTAGAAATTTATTTTGAATTTTTTCTAGTAACAGAATATATTTGTTACTAACTGGGTTCCAGATAACAGCAGCATACTCCAATTTAGATCGAACAATGGAATTATACAAAATTATTATAGTTTTGACTTTAAATTTACAAGAATTTCTCATAACAAAACCTAAACTTTCATAGGACAAATTTATAATATTATTAATATGACTATGAAATGTAAAATGACTCCTAAATAATATACCTAAATCTTTATGTTCATTTTCTGCTGGTAAAACTTTTGCCTCTATTTTATATGAAAATTTAATTGTATTTTTCATATGTTTTACCAACACACATCGCGTAATGTGACGAAATTTACTGAAACAATTATGAATCCAGTACACTGTCCTGAACAAAATTTACGTAAATGCGAAAAGAAAAATCATGGGGGACGAAATATTGGTGGGGCACGGCCCCGGTGGCCCCTAAGGGCCGGCCGCCCCTGGCTATAGGTTAACTGATAACGGAGAATATTGGGCGGAGGTGGGGAGAAGGAATAAGTTAGAGCTTATTTACTAAAATACTGTTTCCATCTATCCGCTATCGGATACATCCACATCGCTAACTATCTAGATCTGGTTGAAGGTTTCGTGCTTGTTATAAACACTGAAGCTGGGAGAGTTGGGAGAACGCGAAGCCATTTCTATGTTGAAGACGAAACTCAATTGGAACAAATTTTTATATGTACGTGATTAACTTTCTTCCACGGAGAGGGGGGGGAGAAAAGAAAACCTTACAATATGATGTGTGTATACATATATTTAAAAGACAAAATGTGTCACAACTGCTGACAAACCAAAAACGCAGCAATAATTATGAATTAAAATTTATAATGACATGATTTCGAAGCCTCTATACTTAAAATTGTGACATTTAAATTCAAATTAAAAATAAGAAAAATATATAGAATATGCTATTTAAATGACTACCATATTTTTGACTGATATATTTTAATTATTTTATGCTCGACCATGCCGAAATGTAGTAATTATACACCTGGTAGCAGTCCTTTAATGCAAGTCATTAACCCTTTCTTACCTATAGATACCATATGGCAATAATTAACTTTATAGCATTTATATACTTGTGTGTTACATATGAAGATAAATTTTGCTGGATAACTTCTATTTCAATACATTTTCATCAATATAGTTTTGTTTCAAATGTTGCCACTCCCGTAACTTGGTCACTGAATTGGTCCTAATACAGCTATTTGTTTCAACATGGATTGCTTGTAAATTTAATTTGGGTTAGAAAGGGTTAAAGTACACCTACTCATTAAAGTACAGGTGTTCAGCCAATAACAACTCAGCTTACAGGTGTTCAGCCAATGACAAGTCGGCTTTGTACCGTTATAAAACCGCAAGTATCGATTATTCTCGGATATGCAATCGAAAGAGAATTAGCGAAAAGTCACGGAGGCTGGAAATCCAATACTGTCGCAGATGGTTATGTTCTGTTACTATAATAATTAGCGTTAATTGTAAATAATATTCAAATAAATTCAATTTGTCATCTCGTTTCTCAATGTCGAATTCAATAATCAAGGTTATATCAAGTTTAACGGGATTACATCAAGGTCAATGACATTATTATTCCTCGGAAAAAATCAATACTTTCGCGTCTGCGCACATCTCACAATTCATGACCTAGAACAAGGTCACTTCCGATCTTGTCAGATACAAATAAAATGTATACATCTGAATACCGGTAATTTCAAGTTAGAAATATGGTCGAGCATAAAAAGTCGTATGAAACTTGCCTATAATGGTAATTAAGACGCTCGTATGAATATTATGAAACTCGCTTGCGCTCGTTTCATAAATATCCATCCTTGCGTCTTAATTACTATCATTATAGGCTCGTTGCATTATGTACTATTATGATTTGATGATATTTTATTTTAATTCATTAATTCATTTGATTCTCCGTATACCCTTTTGAGTCAATATAGAGTATCCACCAATCACTGAACGAATATTCCACATTATGTGGCGCTATAAACCAATTTTCAATACTTTTATCACAACCACACCACATTTCAATTCTTATTGTACTGTATATAGAATTATTGCTACATGAACACATTTAATATAGCACTGGACGGACTAAATGTAACTATTATGAAAGTCGCCTATTTCCTTTCTCGAGTTACGATCCACTTCCACTAGATGGCTACCGACACCAGAAGCAGGGCCGGTAATACATGGAAATGAAATTATACTAAATGTGAGGAATGTTATTACAGGTGTGTACTATTACGTGACAGGTTAGGTTAGGCTAGGTTAGATTAGGTGTGTATTTTGTGACAGGTTAGGTTAGGTTTGATTAGGTATGTAGTATTATTACTACGTTGGCGACACTGATACCCACTGTTACATTAAAGAAATATGGCCGTATTCTTCATTCACTCGCGACGATTTTCGTATATAAGGTACGTATTTAGGGCGGGTTGAATGAGCTTACAGTTCTCCCAGTAATCACACCAATTTCTACTAATCGATACTATAGATCCAAGGCATTTTCAAGGTATTTGATCAAGTTCCTATAGTGGCTGGGACATAAGTAATATTCATTCTCTTTTGTTATCAAGTTAACCTAGAAAACTTTCATTCTGACTTTTTAATAACATTAAATTCTTACTAAATATATAACTCGAGTTATTTTCCTTTAAGTATAATATTACCTTCATTTCCTGGAAATAATATATTAGACTGCTCGATGCTCAATTTTCTTCCCAAACACAAGTTTTAAGGAGGATTCACAATAAACCGGGAACGGAAACGACAATGAGAACGAGAACGGAAATAATGTTAAAATAAGTATATTTAAATGTTAGCATTCACAATTAACTATTGTGAACACTCACATTTAAATACATTTATTTTAACATTATCTCCGTTCTCGTTCTCGTTTCCGTTCCCGGTTTATTGTGAACTAGTCTTTACTCATACGGAGGTTAGATTTATATTGGACTCATTTCGCTGAAATTATCACTTTAATCTCATTCAGACGCTGGATAATCATTGCAGTTGATAAAACATCTTAAAATAACCCAATTAAGAAAGACAAGTTTATTTCTGTGACATACTTAATAATTAACTTACTATATTTATGTCGCTATTTTCCTTATACTGTGATTCATGTACATTGACAACTGCATGTTCTGATATTATTATTATTATTATTATTATTATTATTATTATTATTATTATTATTATTATTATTATTATTATTAAGTCCCTTTGTAAATAGTTTTGCTCTAAATAACTGTTTATAGACCTAATAAAAATGTTATTTTTCTACACCTGAGAAACGATAATAACAGTCACGATACGTAGTAAATATGCATCCGTGGATAGTTGCTAACCACTAGGATCGCTAATATCGCCTCATTACAGACAATGCGAAATAGTAGCGGCACAGTCTATTGTTCCTAGTACCCTCACAACTCAAGCTTCGTGACTGTATATACTAGCCTGTGATAATAAATTGTAGCCTATTCTATCCAACATAATGTTTGTTTGTGCTTCAAGTGAAGGTTTCTTTTTTTCCTTGCTGGTCCTGTATTACGTATTACAACAGCTCCATTCGATATGGTATGTGTACGAGGGCTGAAGACCACATTGTTAGTTGTTTTGTAAACATTTTCGTCCTGTGTGCAAATAACTTAAGAGATAATGTGCCCCAACTTCGAAGTCTACATAATAATACAGTCTAGTATATACAGTCACGAAGCTCAATACGTAGTAAATATGCATCCATAAATAGTTGCTAACCACTAGGATCGCTACTATCGCCTCATCACAGACAATGCGAAATAGTACCTGCACAGTCTATTGTTCCTAGCACCCTCATCAACTCAAGCTTCGTGACTGTATATACTAGATTGTGATAATAACATAACGGCTTTCTTCTGTTCCTGAAATAAATTCGCTTTACGCGTATCCATTTTTGTATGTCTAAAATATAATTAAATTCGCTGCCAACTGTATTACTGTACCAATTCGTACACCGTATTGAAATAATAACAATAAAGAATGTAGAGACAGAATACTTTTAAAAACAGTTTTTAATATTATGTGTTTTGCAGATAACATTTTCAAGAGAAATCTAATTCCCATACCAATGGTCAATAAACGATCGCATTCTAATATGATTCTTTCGTTGTCACACATTTTGGACATATAGATTAACTAAGCCGACTATCCTACACGTGAGAAAAAAAAAAACTAAGCATTCCGTTAACATCATTGTCATCAACCCGGGCATGCGTGGACTTATTCTACTGATTATAAATGTGCGTCTATTCATGCGATGACTTCATTGTCACATAATATGAAGACTTTTATCACCAGTAGTTCGTAACTCAAAGACGAAATTTTCGGAAATTATCTACTGAAATAAATTATGCAGATTTTTTGATCCGCTGTTCAGGTTAATCTAAGACAGCATAATCATTCGTTTCGACGTATTTTAAATGGCATTTTGTACGTAACAGCTCAAAGGTTCCAAACAGTAAATATAAAACTTAACCTCTTGTATTTATATATGTAATTTTATTTCCATGACAGGTTTCCGCACAAAACCAATCCGCGGAAAGTCTAAAATTTCACATTCAGTATTCCCAACCGAACACACATAACAATTTCCCTCTTCTTACCGCTTAAGTGACATATTGATTTTACTGCTTTAGGCTTTTAACATATTATTTTTAGAAACGTTCAATATAGTAATAATTATAAATTGGAAACTTACCACTGCAATTTCACCTAAATTGCACTGTTAATTATTGTTTTTAAATATTTGCAAAAATTAAGTAAACTCTACAATTCCACTAAAGTTACTGCATTCGTGATGCAAGTAACATTAAGGAAGCCGTGAAAAAATCAACAAGATTCCATAGATTGGGGGAAAAAAAAGACAGACGTATATCACGGTCTGCTGGAGTATAGTAAACACAGAAAACATTTTAAAGCAACAATGTTGAAGATAGATATTTTTGTTTTGCAAATTTGCCGTCATTGAACAGAAACCAAGATGGAGATTTCATTGCAACTAATTAGAAATTCCTCTTTCAGGTATGTAATAAACGATCTTCGCACAAAATAATGTAAGATACACGAGCGGTATGTTTTCTTTCAATTCTCGGAAATTAAAAAAGCTCAACTACATTTCGCTTTTTCAAACTTTTCCTCGAACATGAAAACTTCCACATACCGCTCTTGTAACGCATATTACTATTTTAAATAATATGAATTGCTATGCCGCATTTTAATAAATAAGTTACATAAAAGTACGCAATTAAAAATTAGTAAAATTGACACATAGATCATTGTTTTGTTGGTTATCTTTACAGCCGTGTTTCACATCCCACATCTTCAGTAATCACTTCAACATAACGATATATTTAATCACTCACCGTATGCAACTGTTATAGCCAAAACAAGACATGCGAAGATCAACTGGATGGCTGGTATATCCATGGTGCTCACAGCGGTATTCCACGGTTTATAAACTTATATTTTTGAAAACTAACATAAGCAACAAATTAAAAATGAACTGTTCACTTCAAAACTTTCAATTTTTCATTCCTGTTGACTTTTATTGTTCCTCTTGTCAAACTTACGTTGAAGACCGCGCGCGGGTGTTGTTAGGTTGAACGCTGGTTTCGAACTGGAAATCCGTAGCTGCCGCCAGAGCCACCTACCTGCAGATTTCGTCTCGCTTGTCTCCGCCTCCCGGCAGACCTGCGGAGTACGTGTGTGACGTCACGAGCCAGTGTATTTTGTATATAGTAACCGTATCAGTAGGCGGAGACTGGGGGTCCGTGGAAATGTAGGCGTCACTTTCACCGGGGAAGCTACGCCGAGCGTCGAATCCTTGCTCAACATACAGAACGAAAACGTACATGCGCCGTCGTGTCTACGGATGCTGCAGGATTAATCCAGTGACGGTCCATCAACTTTAACGGTTCTCTATTTGTTTCAATTTGAACGGAAGTTTTACTCGGATTGTATTTTAACATTTCATCCTTACCACCATTTACTTATCTAATTTGGGCTCAATTATCTAACAAATTAGTCCATTTTTTTAACACAGTACGGTTTTCAATCGCTTCAAAGGTAATATAATATAATATTTACAGTGTTGAAGTGCATAGCTGATCAACGACGGAATGTATGGACCGATTATTATCGCCCGGTCTGGAACAGATACCGGTATCACCACGGGTTAACAGGCGAACAGCCGGTAGCGAGGCTTTCCTCAAATTATCTAATATAATTTGATGACCTATCCTGATGTAAATCATTCCTTACATAGTCTTAGATTTTTATAAACTAATTGGCGTGGAGGTTGTTCAGTAACCTTTATATGAAACGAGTCAAAATAAGGACAGGAGAAGAAATGTCAGAAAGAAGTGAAATAGGGAGAGGAGTGCGACAAGGATGCCCTTTATCACCTATCCTGTTCAACATCTACTTGGAGCATTTAGTGAAAAACTCTTTTCAGAGGAGTGGTAGAAGGAGGAAGAAAAATAATCTGTATAAGATTTGCTGATGATATGGCGTTGCTAGCATTTCTCGTGAAATTTCGGCCAGTGTATGGGACCGGTGCCCACCCAGCATCGTGATGCACTTGGGGGGCTACGATAGGTAGCAAAATCCGGTTGCGAATACTAGCTATAACGGCTGGGGGGATCATCGTGCTAACCACACGATACCTCCATTCTGGTTGGATGATCGTCCACCTCTGCTTCGGCATGTGGGCGTGAGGCCAGCAGCCGGCTGGTCGGTCTAGGCCCTTCACGGGCTGTAGCGCCACGGATTATTATTATTATTATGGCGTTGCTAGCAGGAGAGGAGATGATATTAAGGGATATGCTACTGGAGCAAAATTACACTTGTGAGCAGTATGGAATGAAGATAAATGCCAACAAGACGAAGACCATGGTCATAGAAAGAAAATTAAAGAAGGTAAACTTGCGAATTCTAAATGAGGGAGTAGAGCAAGTGGACAGCTTCAAATACTCGTTACTATAAGCAGTAACATGAGCTGCTGCCAGGAAGTCAAAAGGAGAATAGCAATTACAAAGGAAGCTTTTAATAGAAAAAGGAGCATCTTCTGCTGACCTCTGCAGAAAGAACTATGGAAGAGACAAGTGAAGTGCTTTGTGTGGAGTGTAATATTGTATGGGACAGAAACATGGACATTACAACGAAGTGAAGAGAAGTGACTAGAAGTATTTGAAATGTGGATATCGAGAAGGATGGAGCGTGTGAAATGGACAGACAGAATAAGAAATGAAGCTGTGTTGGAAAGAGTGGGTGAAGAAAGAATGATGCTGAAACTGATCAGAAAGAGGAAAAGGAATTGGCTGGGTCACTGGTTGAGAAGAAACTGCCTTCTGAAGGATGTTCTGAAGGAATGGTGAACGGGAGAAGAGTTCGGGGTAGAAGATATCAGATTATAGACGAGAATAAAATGTATGGATCATATGAGGAGACAAAGAGGAAGGCAGAAAATAGGAAAGATTGGAGAAAGCTGGGTTTACAGTGAAAGATCTGTCCTTGGGTAGAATACTAAATGAAATGAATGAATGAATGAATGAATGAATGAATGAATGAATGAATGAGATGAGATGATTCTGACATGTTACTGCACATAAATATTGAAGAGTTATAAAAAAACTGGCATATTTTATTGGTACTGTTACATCCTAAGAGAGACAGAATTTTTTAGGTCCCAGATACTTTATTAGAAGTCTTCAGGTGCCAATTATTAAGTTATGTTTTACCAGGTCGTATCCAGTTCTTAAACTTCTGTCAGTATTCTATAGGCTATAGGGACATAACCATTTAAAAAAATACATTCTATGTCTTGAGGTTTTTGTCATCTGCAGTAAGGTTCTTAACTTCGAGAATTGGACAACGTAAGATTATCGGCTTCAATTCTACTCTTTTATTTTGCTTTTCTTAAATGTTCATTCTTTTATTTATAATTCAATCACTTTATACTACCGTCATAATAATATGCATTTATTACATTTAATGTAAGTTCAAACACTTACCTCGTTTAAGATTCCAAGTCATGATTCTTGTCTGTGTTTTTTTCAGAATCCAATTTTTATTACATCTGCATTCCTATTGTTGTTTTGATATATAATTTAATAATTTACCCACAAAAATTTATTTCCATGCATTTTAAAACATTTTTCACTCTTATTAAGCTACAAGATAACCAATTGTTTCTGGTTTTCATAACGTGTTTTTTTTTTTTTTTTTTTTTTTTTGGAAAAGCACTTTTTATACAAAGACTTGACTGCTTTTCTTTTTTTTTTTTAACATAACACAAAACTGAGTAAATATTTTACGACGTTAGAAATTAAACGCCATCGACAAAGGCAGAGTAACTCAGGCGGTAGCGCGTTTGCCTAATGATTTGTGACTGAATTCGGGTGTGGTTTAGAACCTACTTGGGCTATTATCTTGGTGGGTATTTTTCTCGATGTTTTCTCCAACTGTGAGCTGATTTCAGATAAGTAGTATATAAAACGGGGTACGAGACCACTTTCTTATATTTTCGAACATGTTCAATTCTTAAAAAAAAATAAGTATTCTGCAAAACAGAAAAAAAAACTTTTCATAATTTTAGACAAATATTAAGTCCTTAATCGTATTAAAATAATCGAAAGCAAAAAGTAACCCACATGTTTCACAATTTTAGACTAAAAACCAAGTTTTATTTACCAAAAGATCTGGAAAACAAAATACCAGAAATATGAAATTACTGTGAAATGAACATATTTGCAAAAGCAGTTCAAAATTATTTCCAGAAAAACGACATAAAATTGATAAGCATATTCTTTTCAACTAAATCAGCTTTTATGTTTACCTCATATGTATGTATGTATGTATGTATGTATGTATGTATGTATGTATGTATGTATGTATGTATGTATGTATGTATGTATGTATGTATGTATGTATGTATGTATATATGTATGTATGTATGTATGTATGTATTTATTCCCACTGCAAATGGGTAAATACTCAAAGGCAGTGGTAACTAATTACACTCAATAATAACAATTAATATAAATTGCAATTAATAATAATAATAATAATAATAATAATAATAATAATAATAATAATAATAATAACAGGGAGCATCCTAAATTAAATGAAGTACGATCGGTTAATATAACATTTAAATTAAATCTAATTTGTATCTTAACCCTAAGTTCGAACTAAAACCCACGAGTATGATATGTTCATATCTGCACAAGTACCTTTCGGTCAACACTCATTTCGCTGTCAACTCACTCACTGCACTGAAACTACGACACATTTCACTGATTCTATCCTGATTTCACTAACACTCCAAAAACATTTCACTGTTCAAATACTTTGCTCTACTACTGTAAACTATCAAACTTCACTGACACCAACACACTTCTTCACTGAAACAACACTTCAAATAACAAAACATCAATTACACCCTTTAAATAGTGTGCATAATATATTACCGTCTATTAGTAAAGTCCTTAAGCCTATTTTTAAATACATTTTTGGTCATTGGTAAAGTCTTTAGTAAGTCTACTGGTAAAGCATTCCAGTCCCTGATAGTACGATTGAGAAAAGAAAACTTTCCAGTGTCCGTCCTCTGTCTTCTTTCCCTCAATTTATATGAGTGGTCGTTTCTTGAAGAGTAATTTGGCGGCTGCAACCTATTTTTTATTTCTCTCAAGGCAGGCTCACCTCTGTATGTTTTGAACATTGCGCATAATGAATTCGCGTTCTCCTGTCCGTGAGTGTGTCCCATTTTAATGTTGAATTACTACGACAACTCTTGAGAGCCCGTTTTTTAATCTTTTCCAATATCTTAATATGTTCTAATCTGTAAGGATCCCAACATGCAGCACCATATTCCATTACTGGACGAACTAGTGATAATATATTGGCCCACAGTCCACAATTCTGCAATGCTTGGGAAAAGTGGCATAAGTCAATTTCCACAAACATTTTTTGTTAGTTTATTGACAACTTTCGGAACATCTACTCGCTTGGGAAAAGAAATGTAAGTATTTCTCCCATTAGAATAATTCATATAACAGAAAATCAAATCGACATAAACCAGTGAGAAGACAGATTTTTCCTTCTCCTGTAAAATTAACATTTTTGACTTGTGCCACTTTTCCCGAGCACTGCAGAATTTACATTCTTTTAATTATAATTTTATTCTTTCTGGATGTAGATATACATTAGCTTTTTCCCACATATGTACAGCTATATCAGAATTATTTCAATTTTTAATGCAAATTAAGAGTTCGCGGGAAAAACGATGAATGTCAAGTTTTGTTAAGGTTGATGTCATTATCTAATTGAATGGATCACTACGAAATTTAATGTTGTTCTTATGAAAAATGGTAAAAAGGAGAATTATCACCACGAATACAGTAATCTTTTCCTTTATTTTCTATAGAAACAGCACTACATCTTGCGGTTATAGACTCAATTAGATCATTATCTAATCCTTAACAGAAGTGTGACATTTATCGTTTTTCCCGCGAACTCTTCAAATGTTAATCAAACTTCCCACATTATACCCTCAAATCCATACAACAGTTTTAGCTTAAACAATATTTCGAAAATATTTTTCGCATTTTTTGTTTTTGCCTTATGCGTTTTAAATCCAGATTATTTAAAATAATATAACAAGTTCTTAATGCAGTACTAGGACTAAATGTAAATCCAGGATAATAGATTATATCAAACTTTTTTCATGCTTTTTCAAATGTTAATGTAATGTCGCTAAATAAACTATTTAAAAACGAACAAAATATAGATCAAATCTCATCCTGAAGAAAAATATGTACAATTCGTTATCTATCAGCATCATCTGCTGAAAAGGAAAATACAGCCCCTACCAAAAGTTTAAGGACACCCTCCATTAGTGATATTTCACTCTTGTCCTTATAGACTACTTATGTGAAATCCCCTGATGTTTATATAGGGACCAAATGCCTGTGAAAAGTGAAATTTGTACTGCAGACCCAATCTGTCTATTTGTAAACTGTGGATTATGTAATAATTTGTCTGTTATGAAACTTATTGAAACATTACATATTTTGCAGAAAAAAAACTAATTACTCCAGAATGGGTTGACTTAGATCAATGAATTTTGGAATGGAGTTAGATATCTCCAGTCTTCTTCCTCAACCCAATAATCTGCCACTTCACGTCCATACTCACTGAATTTCGAGTTTTTTGTTGAGAATGGAAATGAAAACAAAATATCGAAAATAAACGTCAGACTTTCTTTACCAAATACAGGGACATCATTTTATTTTTACTAACATTTTAAATATTAACCTGGCTATACCTTTAGAGAAGGGAAACACCGTTTGCTACCCCTTCCACGACTGGAGTTCGATGATACTGGTGTAAAACAAAAACAAGTCACTTTACTAGGTATGGGAGGGAAGAAAAGTAGTTCATCCATTTACGTAAACTAGGAAATATCGCAATTTTGAGTTTGATAATTTTCATTATGTTTTTGTTTAATCAAAATACAGTACAGTATTAACAATGAGTGTTTTTACTCACGAACTGAGTTATCCATGCGAACGTATTCATTATACAGTGTATATTATACTGTCTACAGCACATTAGCGTACAATATAGAGAATGAAGTTAAACTGAAAAATAATCATAATATGGATATTTAAACACATATTTGAAAATGGTGGCCGCTCATTTTGATACAGGCTTCAGTTCTTTTGTGCATATTATCGCGCTATAGACTGTTGCATCTAATTTCAATTACCAGTTTCGTCCTTCGTACTAGTAACTCATGTTGAAATAATTCTGTACCTACTCTATAAAAGAGTACCTTACGTACTGTAAATTCAATCTTCACTTCTGCCCGACCGGCACAGATAAAATTACTCAGACATGCTATCTACTCTCCGTCCAAGTGGTTATGCCGCAGTATCGTAGAAAGGGGGGGGGGAAATCACGTGACAGTTAATTACTTAACGACGCCCTTTTATATAAGTTATTTTAAACAGTTGTATAATATTACGTAGACGTCCAATTCCTAACAGAAATTAATGTTTTCAGAAAAGAGCTAAGACAGCCCAGCCACTAGCCTTTACAGAGGGGCGAGTAGAATCAGGTGGGGGAAATAGGTATGTGACGTAGGCAAACGGACGACAGTACCTGTGCGAAAATATGATTCAATATTGAAAGCTCTTTCGTCACTGGAAAACGCGAACATATTTCTAGAACGTACTATACTCACTAACTCAGTGCTGTCTACTATATGCGGCCTTGGTTCTGTGTGGACGACAGTTGGAACTTTATTAGTAGAAGTGGTGGGAGTGAAGTACATTCAAAAACTCAGGTGCAATAAAAATTGAAGTAAAAATAAAATGATGTCCCTGTACAATAAAAGAAGAGAAATATCCCAAACAAATAATTTGAGCAGTTTCAATACGTTGGATAGAAACTACGCGTTGTCGTCAGAAGCTGTTTTCTTGCGTGTTCATCGGCACATTTCGTCATGTTCAGAGTGCGTTCATTTCCATGTACTTTTCAACCTTAGCAATAAAAGTGTCACGATAAGACTTTTCTCATTTGTTTCCTAACAATTCAGTGTGTTTGCCAAGTTTCGAATGACAATATTGTTCACATAGAGCATTTGAAGGCAACTCACGAAAATAGAACACAGAAATACTATCCGAGTTCGTGGGAAAGGAAATTAAAACTCCACTTTCCTGCCTGAATTTAACTTCGGCTCTACAGAAAAAGTAGTCTGAAATGCCATATTAATTATTTCAAATCTATATTACGACTTACTTTAATTTTTTTCAAAGAAGAAATCCAACCTTCCCAAACTTGTAGCAAACTCCAGAGCTGTTTACTAAAAATGGAGGGAATAAGCTGATTGACCAATAGTAGACTACCAACTCGCAATGTTATGATGTAAATGGCAATGGCGGACTCGGGTTCATTTGCCGCAAAGTTTAAGTTCAAGAGAATTTTAGAAAATTGCAATTTTTCCTAAAGGAAAAAGAAAATCTGGATTACAATGCCTGCACGAACTGTCACAATTTTCTTTTAAATAAAGCAATAATTAAACAAGAAGTCTTTCACATATGTCTAACTCTCATTCATTCGTTCGTTCATTCATTCATTCATTTATTTTATTCCATAGATCTTACATGAGCAATGAAGCTTTAAGATGTGGAACAAGTCAGAATTTTACAATATTACAATTACAATTTTTACAAATGTTTATAGTTTTACAATTTAGTAATTTTCTACATTTTTTACAATTTTGTGCAATTTTTTACAATATTTTGGCGAGATGTAGTGAGATGAGGTGAGGTCCGAGGATTCGCCAAAATATTACCCTGCATTTGCCTTTTGGTTGGGGAAAACCTCGGAAAAACCCAACCAGGTAATCAAATCAAAGGGGTTGATGCCAAGGATTCGCCATAGACTCGCCATAGACCATCCGGCTTCAGTCCCACGGCTGTGAAAAACCTCGGAAGAGACTAAAGACCAAAGAGGGATCCAACCCAAGCCCGAACGCAGCTCCGGATCAGCAGCCCAGCGGTGAGCCCACTCTATCCCAAAATTACTGATCTAAGTTAACCCATTCTGGAGTAATTAATTTTTTTTCTACAAATTGTGTAATTCTTTAATAAGTTTCATAACAGAAAAATTGTTATATATATTCAACAGTTAGGGAGACAGACAGACTGGGTTTAACTTTTCACAGGCATTTGATCTCTGTATAAACATCAGGGGATTTTACATAAGTAAAAATACAAAAGTGATACATTACTTATGGAAGTGTGTCCTTAAACTTTTGGTAGGGACTGTATTAAGCCCTTGCTACAATGCAGTTCTTAGAAGATTAGTTTAGTAGTTCTAAATACACGAGAAATGTATTTAATTTTTGTATTATATGTAATAAAAGAAAGAAAAAAATGGGAACAAAACTCAAAGGAAATAAAAAGACTCAAAGAAATCCACACAAATGCCAGTGCACAACATTATTCACGATCATTATGCTATGGATGATGTTGGTGAATCATCTCCAATGGATTTTGTGTTAGTAATGGTGACGGAAGCTTTATGGAAACTTAATTGTAAAATGTCTGTCTATACGTAGGCTACAACGTAGGCGTTATCCGATATTCTCTTTAAACCCTACACCTACGCACAGACGTAACTGAAGCATTTCATTTCCAGGTAATGACCTGCGCTTGTTACTATCCAGGAAAATGTCACATGTATTCACCCCGCGATAATGATTCTTCCTGTCTCGCTGTTGTAGAGTAACAATTGCGTTTGGATGCATAATTAAATACGAAATGCTGGCCATCGTATTTAGTTACATCATTATGCAAATGTATGGCTACATGATACAAAATTTAAGTCTAACAGATAAACAGGGTAAAAGAAGAAGTAATTGTCTTTTATTTGGCGCTACAGACTTCGTTTCCTCATTATACAAGGCATAATCGTAAAGTATTTTGAAGCTCCTAAAATCTGTTACGAGATAAGTACTTAAAAATGAATGTTTTCTGCTCATCATAATGAGGGGTTCGGGAGTAAAACATGGTAAGTTTTGAAGTTAGGACAGGGTGATCAGATGTCTCTTTTTAATGGGATTGTCCCTTTTTTCAACTTCTTGTCCCCTGTCCCGAGTAAAGTATGCTCGGGACGCCAAATGTCCCTTTTTTTTTAATGGCGTCCCGTTTCCGTAAATTATTGTTAAAATATTTCTTTTTCTTTTATTTTATTTAATAATCACTTAAAACATTGATTAATTCTATATTGTTTCCATCAGATGTCACCGTAATGAATTCAATTCGATAATCGATACCTCAGAGCTTAGATTGATAGTCAAAAGGTTTTGATAATTCTACCATCAGGTGGCAATGAGATTATCCTCCGTTTTCGGTTTCCTGGCTTCTTCCTATTTGTAAGTTGTTGTCGATTACAAAAGATTGTTTTTTTTAAGCGTTAAGTGTTGTGTTCGTGATATTTGTATGAGGTTACAGAGTTTCATTTCATTTCCATATATTCTGCAGTAAAGTTATTTACTAAAAGTCAGCATTGAACACGTCAAATATTATAATTACAGTAATACAGTATACATAAAACAAAATACGAGTTCAATGTGTTAAGACCACATGTTTGTAACCACGTGTTGGCTAAGATGCCAAGCGTAAGTGTAGTTTTACCACTGGTTGCTGGATCGCATCCTATAGTTGTGTAAACTGCCTGCTCAATCAAAGTTATTTTGCCGCTAGGTGGCAGGCAGTGCCCACCGCTATTACAGTGACTGTAACCACTGCTATTAACAATATTTATTTATTTGGTGGTATCAATAAAGACACATGTCATCACAAGTTCCAGGTCACATGGACCCTTGCCTTAACAAGAATATTGCTTATAACATGAGTACGTAAATGAAATGTGACCATTTTCTCCATCAGAATCGGAGACTGGTAAGCTGGATGTGTAGGTAAACTTTCAGAGTCAATGATTTTTGCAGAAAAGTTAACATTACTTGATTGTTCACTGAATGCTGTGTGTAATTATGGTTTAATAAGTGGATTAGGATGTGATTGTAGTCTCTGAAGATAATTTTTACGCAAGTGCTGCACGTAATCACTGAATAAAATGATTTCCAGGTCACTGTACAGTTGTGCGTTAGTAATGTAAAAATCAGCTCCTGTGATGGTTCTGCACACAGCTCTTTGGATGGCATCGAGTTTCTTGATGTGGCGGGGATGGGTTTGAGCCCAAATTTCTGACGCGTAGGGCATGTACGATCGTATAAGTGATGTGTACAGCAATAGTTTGGTTTTGAGGGGAATGAAGCTTTTAAGTATTGGATATAATGCTAAGAATCTTTGCAAAGCTCTGTCTCGTACTAACTGTATATGTTGTCTGTATGTCAAACGACTATGCAGTACTAGACCAAGATATCTGACCGTTGTTTTGAGGGGGATGTGTTGATTCTGAACAGAGAGCAGTTGTAATAATCGTGGAAATCTCCTGGCAAAATCCACTGCTGTACTTTTTTCACCGTTAATTTTCAGTCGCCATCTTGTAGACCATTGGGTGAGTAAGTCCAAGGCTTTTTGCATCTGTTGTAAAGCACATTTATTAACATTATCAGTATATGCAAAGTCACTACCTGCCACCTAGCGGCTACTCGCGCATAATCGTTGATTGAGCAGGCAGTGTAAGAAGCCATGTGATCCAACAGGCAGGGAAAGGAAATTACCAGCTGGAAGATCTGCATGTGTGATGAGAAAGAGAAATTTCCACCCGTATAACGTACTTACATCGTACGGAGTTTGTAATAATTATGCGGAAGCATGGGGTCCCGCGAGAGATTGCTAAGGGTTCCGGTAGAGGCTGATTTATGAACGCTAACACAGTTTTCTTCTAGACTGCACGCGTCTCACGTTGACTACATTCGCAGTGCTAAGAAAAGTCAGCTCACTTTCTGATGCTATTACTGTTTCCTCAATAGCATTAGGATCATTTATAGGTACAATGAAACCTGTTCAAGACGGAAGTGAAATGGTCCTAATTTTTTTTTTCGTTGTGGACAGGTTTCCGTATTATTCAGGTATTACATTAAAATGGAATATTTTATCATTCGTATGCATGAAAAACAACATAACATGCCGCAAACTGCAATTACTAATCACGTTAAATTAGCTTTCTGTCGCTTATTCCGTTGGTGAATCATCTTGATTAAAATCTCTTTTTCTGTATAAATGTTATGGTAACTCACTCATCAGTCATTAAACACTGCTGAAGTTTACTAATCTCATTCAGTTTAATATTTAACACTATATTATAATAATGTTCAGTATATCACTGCACATTATTAATTACCGTGATTAGACTAGGAGCCATCCATTAGAAGCCTTGAATTCTGGTTTATGTAATTTCTTTCTCAGTTCAATGGCTTGCTTTGCAGAATAGATCCAGAAATTGGCATGTTCTTTGAAAGATCATGAAGAACCCACTTCCACAACAGTTCATCTATTTCCACATAAACAGTTGCTTTCTGGTTTCTTTTGTGTCACCAATATTGGCCCCCAAGCCACTCACTCGTTATGATCTTTATCTTTAAAGTGTCACACCTGAGTTTCCACAACTGAACTTCAACATTATTTCACATACACTTCGTTTCTAATTTTCCTTTAAGTTGATAACTTTTACTTCATCACTTAATGTTAATGCCACATTTTACGCAACTTTTTTTTACCAGGAAATCACTACATTTGCGCTCTGTCTAGCTACGACAATATATGGATGTGAAGCACTGACAACCTTTGAAGGGACTCGTCTGCCTAGTCAACAGGGTAATAAAATTTATGACCGACAGGCCAACACACCCTCGTACCCTCTAAAATTTTGCAAAGAAAACTTGTTTTTTTTTTTTCTTACTGACCTACATATTTCGTATATTCCTTGAAATTACACGCTGTTTCAAAATATAGTTACAAAATATAGTGTGTCTAAAATATTATTTCCGTTTTGAACAGTAGCAGGCAGTTTCCGTTTCCGCGTTGGACAGTTTCCGTTTTATTCAGGAAAAATTACACATAATACATACGAATTTCGCCGGGACCAATAAATTGTTCCGAAATAGACAGGATTCCGGATTATTCAGGTTCCGATTTGACCAGGTTTCACTGTATTTAAAAATCACAGACGACGGATAAAGTACTGTTGCTTTAAATAAACATACACAACTTAAAGAAAAGTGAAGAAAATGTCCAAAATGTAAGTTATTTAGCCGTAGATCTCACTGTTAGGAGAGCAAAGTCACACAATTATGGAGATCTACTACTAATATAAGTATATCACCATGTAAACAATCCACTTTAACCTACGATCCTAGCCCACAGAAAGAAAACAAAAGACAATAACACCAAGTTATTATAACAAGAAAAAGATCCTAAGATTCTTGTGTGAACTAAAGACTTGTGCCATCACTGATAATGTAGGATGCTTCATATTTGTCCATTTCGCCATTTGTTATCACTAGAGCTAGGATGCATTCATACATTCAAACTGTTCTGCCCAAGGGCAGGTCTTCCACTGTAAACCCAGGATTCTCCAGTCTTTCCTATTTTCTGCCCTCCTCTTTGTCTCCTCATAATTATGATCCATATATTTTAACGTCGTCTATCGTCTGATATCTTCTTCTGCCCCGAACTCTTCTCCCGTTCACCATTGCTTCCAGTCCATTCTTCAGTAGGCAGTTTCTTCTCAACCAGTGACCCAGCCAATTCCTTTTCATCTTTCTGATCAGTTCCAGCATCATTCTTTCTTCATCCACTCAATCCAACACAGCTTCGTTTCTTAATCTGTCTGTCCATTTCACACGCTCCATCCTTCTCCATATCCACATTTCAAATCCTTCTAGTTTCTTCTCTTCTCTTCGTCGTAATGTTCATGTTTCTGCCCCATACAATTCCACACTCCACACAAAGCACTTCACTAGTCTCTTCCTTAGTTCTTACTCCAGAGGTCCGCAGAAGATGCTTTTTTTTCTATTAAAAGCTTTCTTTGCCATTGCTATTCTCCTTTTGACTTCTTGGCAGAAGCTCATGTTACTGCTTATAGTACACTCCAAGTATTTGAAGCTGTCCACTTGCTCTACTGCAAGTTCACCTTCTCTAATTTTTTCCTGTTACCATGGTCTTCGTCTTGTTGACATTTATCTTCATTCCATACTGCTTACAGCTGCCATTTAACTCCTTAGTATCATCTCCTCTTCTGTTAACAATGGCATATCATCAGCAAATCTCATACATTTTATTCTTCTTCCTCCTACTATCACTCCTCCCACGTTCTGAAAACAATTCTTCACTAAATCCTCCAAATAGATATAGGGTAGGTAACAAAGGACATCCTTGTCGTACTCTTCTCTCTGCTTCACTTCCTTCTGACATTTCTTCTCCTGTCCTGACTTTGACTCGTTGTTTCATATAAAGGTTATTGAACAGCCTCCTCTCTTTCCAATCCACTCCAATTTTCTTTACGATCCCCATAAGTTTATTCCAATCCACTCTCTCAAACGCCTTTTCAAACGCCTTTTCTAGGTCCACAGACTAGGATACATAGATAAATATTTTATTTGCACTGCAACAAAAACTCGTAATTGTGTTTTAAGTTTCGAAGAAGATCACCAAAGCATGTATTTTAAATTTTATTTCACATAAAAACACATTTTGAATTGTTTTATGTAAATATATATTTTCAAATATTCACATAAAAACACATAAAAATTAAGTTTTCATCAAATAGTTTTAGATAAAAGCCCCATTCATTCTACCATTTTACTTTTAAAAATGCGATACAATTTTAAACTTCAAAGTGTTAAAATACAGAGTGATTTACATAACACGAGTGGTTTTAAAATCTTCGTATTTCTTTTGATAGACGCTACGAAGGTATAACTTCTTTCTAAATGTAAAGTATATCTGAAACAATCTCTTACCTTCACAGTAGATATTGAAAATGACCTCCTTCTTCCTGTACACACATCCGTATCCGTCGCTCCATGTTTCTCGTAGTTCGCTGCAATATTTCCTCGTTAAATCCATTGATTTCGGTGGTTATATTTGTCTTTAAATCGTTAATTTGTTCGTGGTCGATTCTTACAAACTCTGTTTTTAAGATAACCCTACAAGAAATAATCCAGTGACGTTAAGTCAGGTGATTAGGGAGACCAGAATTTTTTCAAAATTACTTCATCATCAAAGTAACTTGTGCCCATCTGCAGAAATCTCAGAAATCGTTACGTAATTTGCCTGAAGAGGTGGGGTACTCCTACTCCACCTGTCAAAGAGTGGCAAAGCTAGCGAAACTGCATTCATACAGAATTAGTGTTTTCAATTTTATATTGTGGCATGCCGATAAGTTATTAATGTTTAACTGTAATTGTTTATTTACTGTGCCACCTTTGCTTATCTTAAGAGTTAATACTTTACGTTACATTAACGTTTTCGATAATGTAAAGTATTAACTCTTAAGATAAGCAAAAGTGGCACAGTAAATAAACAATTATAGTTAAAGAATTAGTGTTGTTCACGAGTTTCGACAGATAAATCATGAGAAACGAGTTCATTACTCCACATGGTTCCTGGATTTAATTATGCCGCTACCCGACATCCTAAACATCACTTGATTCTCTCAATCTTATCACAAGTACCTTTGATGCTAGAGTAATTTCTAAAAAATTTGTGGCCACCCTGATCACCTGACCTGACATCAGCTGATTATTTATTGTGGAGTTATCTTAAAAATAGAGTTTATAAGAATCGACCATGAACAATTGACGATTTAAAGAACAATATAATCACCGAAGTCAATGGAATTAACGAGGAAAAGTTGCAGCGAACTGTAAACATGACGCGATGGTTGCGGATGTGTGCAGGAAGGAAGGGGTCATTTTTAAGGATGTTCCTTTTACCACATGCAAAATAATGGTAAAAACAGCTTATCTTCAATAGCCATATATAAGACTCTTTTTATCAGAGCTCTTTCATTTTTTAGTGATGTGTGCATACACAGTAAGCTTTAAAATACAAAAAAAAAAAAAAAAAAAAAAAATGGTTACTCTAGAATAAATCTTTCACATTAAAATATATATTTAGAAGTTAAACATTTTTTTTAATAAATTCACTAGCTATACGTGATGAGGTACTCTCTATTGACTTATTACAGCACACAGTGATTTGAAATTTTAGTCACTTACTGCTAATAAATACTAAAACACACTACCAAAATTATTAATATATTTGCAATATTATAGGCATAGGGCTTATACCAATCATCATCGCCAATTTTTTTACCAGGCAAAGGTTGGTGTAAGTCCTATGTCCATAATATTGAAGATAAATTAATAATTCTGGTAGGGTGTGTTTAGTATTTATTAGCAGTAAGTGGCTAAAATTTTAAATCAATGTGTGACGTAATAAGTCAATAGAGTGTACCTAATTACAAGCAAGTAGTGAATTCAAAAGAAATACTTCGTGTAAATTCAATACTTATTTTAAGGTGCAAGATTTCAAATTCAAAATTTCAAATTTCAAATTTATTCACAATTTACATTTGAAATGAATACATATGAATAGATACCCGAAATGAGCATATGCTCGTGCTCGGGTACAGTCCAGTAATCTACATAAATTTTACAGCTATCAGTAATAATGTTGATGATAGAAACAATAATAATAATAATAATAATAATAATAATAATAATAATAATAATAATAATAATAGAATAACCGTGACGGAGATGATACAAAGATAGTAATACAAAATAATTCATTAATAATAATAATAATAATAATAATAATAATAATAATAATAGTAATAATAATAGTAATAAAACAAAAATATTTACAATAATAAAAAATAGCAAGGCGGATAAAATAAAATATAAAACCACCAGCGAGAATTAACACAACTTAAATAAGCATATAATAACCAGGAAAAAAATGACGAACTCAAAAATCAACAGAAAAGTTCGTTGTATCGCAGAAGACAGCAACCGCCGTATTGACATTGTGTTATGCATTAATGGTAGTAGGGGGGAGCTGAAAGTCTACGTAACTGCCGTTCTCTTCGAATCTTCTCATACAATCATGGGAAGTTAATGATGAAAAACAAAATGTCTACGAGTCAAACTGTTCATCATTACCAGGATAAATACAAATAATACTGAAATATATATATATTTATATATAGTTATAGATCTCCCCTTTTGTGCAAGAAGTATCATATCAAAATATTTTATGAATCCTGGAGTAACCATTCTTTTTGTATTTTAAAGTATATAATATATATATATATATATATATATATATATATATATATATATATATACACTAGGGTGGAGTGAAAATATGAAGTTTATGGAATCAAAATGTAATATCAGGCAAATGTTGTGGGGTGATATCATACAAAACAATGCAAAATATATTTTCTCTAGATTAATATTTAGAGGTGTCCCAAGAGCATTATATTTAGAAACTTTCACAAAATTTTGAGGTTCAGATTTTCTAGCGAGAGATCATTCTCCAGTGATTTAATCTGAACAGGATACCAGGAACATGTTAAAAAAAATACATGTTAAAAGACTGCATAGTTTTGGTCCACTATTGTTTCATCTTAAAGTATCACAAAAAACCTCAATTTATAAGAAAATTGGGAATAATCACAAAACTCTTAGGTATGATATAATTAATATATTAAAATTAATGGAAATTCATTTTTTTATGTTGCAGAGTATTTAAATCAGAATATCTCTAATTAATACAAGAAATCTGACCTTCTACCCTGTACTCGCAATGCCAGAGGGGCTGAACCCATCACAATTACCTGTCTATCATGACGTAATGAAAGATTATCTATAGGTCAAAAATGAATTAAAATCTGACTTCAAATCAAAACAATCTATTGGAGAAATTTTGGAAAGAGTTGCTATCAAAACTAAGGAAATCCAGGTAAATGTATGAATTCCGAAAGTCAGTCATACAAGAATATTACAACTGATTCACGCTTACCATGATCAATACACAAACTTAATGAAGCCTTGTAAGAAACGGCATAGTGATGACAACTAAAACGACAACATTGCAAAATTCAAAGAAGAAGCAAACAAACTATTTGATAAATGCAGTTGCAAATGCAAATAAAAAATTAATACTGTAGGCCTAATTGAGATAAAGATCGCCGTGTTCCAAAACAAGAAAGAATGTTTTACTAGAGCAAAGAACACAAAGAAGGATGGTAATTGAACCTGTTGATTTAGTTACCACTCAGAAAGACAGGAAAAAGAAAACAAGAATAAATTCTAACTTAAAAAAAAATAAATGGGCTGAAATGGAATTTTTGTCATATTTTATGTAAAATACTACCTATATATTTTGTCCCTTTGGATCCTCTCAAAAATATTGTATACTGCAACCCCAATTTAGATTTTTCCAAATAAAGTTTAAATATGTGATTTTACAGCAATTCATTAGCTATGTAATGAAAAACAAAATAAATGAACAAATATACAAAGAGGCAAAAAATTACAATTTTAACAAACTTCAAAGCCCTTGGGGCGCCTCAAAAATTAAATATAGAAACTCCATATTTTTCACATTCCTAAGTTAAGTGAAAATACAGATTTTTGCAACTATTACATTTATTTATTTATTTATTTATTTATTTATTTATTTATTTATTTATTTATTTAACCTGATAGAGATAAGGCCATTAGGCCTTCTCTTCCCCTCTACCAGGGGATTACAACTACAATATTAAGAATACAATTACAATTATAATTACAATTAATATTAAATTTACAAATACAATAAAAATCAAAGTACTAAAAGATTAACTGATTATAAAAAGCTAGACAGTTTATTGTAAAAGTTAAGAAGAGAGAAACATTTTTTTTATTAATTAAGTAAAAATTAAACCTACTCTACGCAGTAAGAAAATGCTTAATAAGTTTGCTTTTGAACGCTACTAAATTCCGACAGTCTCTGATGTTACCTACTGGGTAGGGTATTCCACAAGCGCGAGAGCGAGATTGTGTATGATGATGAATACGATGATGTCTTATGTGTTGGTATGGCTAGTATGCGGCTATTTTGCGTGCGTGTGAAGAGATTATGATATGATGACAGGTAACTGAAACGGGAGGCAAGGTAGGTAGGTGTAGAGGTGTGAAGGACTTGGAAAAGGAGAACAAGAGAATGAAAATTTCTACGTTCGTTAAGCCGTAGCCAGTTTAGAGTTTGGAAGGATGGGGTAATGTGGTCAGCGCGACGGACATCGCAGACGAAGCGAACACAAGAATTATGAACACATTGTAATCTTTGCGACTGGTTGACATTGAGGTCGGTCAGTAGAGAATCACAATAATCGAAGTGGGGCATTACTAGTGTTTCCACTAGTATTTTCTTGAGTGATAGCGGAAGGAATTTTCGAATGCTGTTTAAGGAATGTAGTATGGAAAAGCACTTTTTTGATAATATGAGTTACTTGGTTATTTCAGTTTAAATGCGTATCAAAGTAAACTCCTAGGTTTTTAACACAGGAAGCAAAAGGGATTATTACGTCGTTTAACTTGACTAGAAGAGCAGGAGTAATGTTGCATAATAGACGTTGATGTCCCACAACATTTAGAAAACAGATAAAAAACAATTTCATGTATAGATTCACTCCACCCTAATATACACACATCACTAAAAATGAAAGAGCTCTGATAAATAGTATTATATTTATGGCTACTTGAAGATAGGCTATTTTTACCATTATTCTGCATGCGATAAGAAGGAAGTCCCCTTATCGTCTACTGTGAACGTAAGCAATTCTCCCAGAGATATTTTAGATTTAGAGGGAAGTTGCAATTTGTAGCTTCTATCAAACATAAGTAGGAAGATTTAAAGAACCACCCGTTTTTATAAATCATTCTGCATGTTAAAATAAGTAATATGCCAAAGATACCGCTGATGACGAAGCATACCACTTAAGGTATATGTACACCTTTACATACAAAAAATTTTGTTTTGTATAATTTTTCTCTGTAAAATTTTTATACAATTGAGAATGATACCAGAAAGAGAATGAAGTGAACAGATCCCTTGAAATTATGTCTAAATTGTTTTTAAAAATTATTTTGTTTATAATTTTGACATGCAACTTGAAACATGATAGCTCATGCAGTTTTTAAGATAGAGCCACAGTTTCTTCACTGTTTTATAGCTAAAACTATTCTTTAGTGCCTGACATAGAGCTATTTTTTATTTTTATTTACATTAATTAAATATTACCATATATGTAACTTACAATAATATTTTATGTTGCATAAATCATGTAAAAAATCCATAGATAATTATTAATTATATTAATGTTATTTTACTCATTGTCAGGCACTGGGGGACATTTCAAGCTTCAAAATGACATCAATATCTTCTTGGTATCACCATATTTGACTAAGATATGTTTGAAAGAATTAAATATTCTAAAATTACTATTTACAGGAAATGAGCCACAAACTTTCCGAGCCTAGAAGACTCCATCATCATGTCACCCCTTAAGAAGCTTCATGTCGGACCAGTTTCAGTTTCTTTCTGCGTCTTAAATACCTCCACCTTGTTTTAACTTCAGGTGTTGAATTTTTTTTTTTTTTTTTTTTTTGGCATTTGTCTCTATTTCCATTGATGCAACAAATCCTGCGATGGTGTTTGTCCCAGGGTTTATGCCCATCCTCCTCAGAATTGTAATTTCTACTTTTGGACTCTTATTAAAATGACGTACAACATCATTGACACACAAATTTACAGTTTTATGACTAACAGTAAAAGATTATAAATTACTTCATTATGTAAAAAAGTTTTTTTCAATCTAATGATCATGCCCAGATATCTATGCATCTATTTCGGGACTAAAAAGAAGTTTATTTTACAAGCAATGCTGGACGAGGGGATTGACTGCTACGATGATCACTCCAAAAGTAAGTGACTGTGGCTGATGACGCAGCATTTTGGAAAATGGGATTTATCTGAAAAACCATAAGGCATAAATCGAAAATTATTATATCAAATTAAAGGGGAGAAAATTCTCTATTAAATTAGTTATATTTTGAAAATTCTAATTTTTCATAATTTTTTGCGTTTTGTGGGTGTATATATTAACTTAAGGTATATTACTTTTTCTCAACATATTTTAACACTGAAGTTTTATCATAGCATATATTGATAATGTTATAAAGTGAATTAATCAAGAACTTCCACTTTTGTTTTGTAGAGAGACAACACCACCCTAATGTCACAGACTGAGGAACACGATGTTTATTGCCCCTGTCTTCACATATGCAACGAGCGACTTTGCCTTT
Organism: Periplaneta americana; assembly: GCF_040183065.1. Taxonomy (NCBI): domain Eukaryota; kingdom Metazoa; phylum Arthropoda; class Insecta; order Blattodea; family Blattidae; genus Periplaneta; species Periplaneta americana. Next base: position 203,558,295 of record NC_091117.1, on the reverse strand, counting down.
CTGTTAAAGGAAGGCGAGTGGCCGGCTTCCGACGGCAAGTAAATGGGGGAGACTAGGGCTTTGTGTATAACAAAGACCCGCCGTAAATTAGCCATTAGCCGATCTGTTATCTTGGAGAAGACTTTTAAACTTCCAGAAGGAAAAGCGAAAGGAGCTTTTCCCAAAATACTCGAATTTCCCGTATCAGATTTATGCCACTCTCTTCGTTAAGATCAATATCATAGTCACAATATTTATTTACGTTTCAAACCTAAACGAAAATTTTGAACGCTGTGTAGAACCGAATCTTATATTCTGTCACAGTGGCGGCTCGTGATAAAATATTATGTGTGTTCACAATTTTGTGTTCCAAAATCGAAGAGAATTTGAAATCGTACGTTTTTAGCCTAATATCAAATGTCATGATTCCAATGTTTCACTGTCGAAAAAAACCGTATATAAATTGAAAACAACATATAATAATAATAATAATAATAATAATAATAATAATAATAATAATAATAGTAATAATAATAATAATAATAATAATAATAATAATAATAATAATAATGAAACCTAGTCTTTTTATTTCCAATTTTTCCTGGAAAGCCAGTTTACCCAGTTATTTACTCTTCAAAATTACTTCAACAGAGTTCATTGTTTATGTCTGTTAAAAATTAATACATAATACAAAAGCGTGTGTTCAGCAATATACAGTATTTTGATTCATAACACACTGATACACTATAGCCTATACACTATATTCTCAAATAATATACACCACCATACAGATATTTAAATTCATACCACCATCACATTCAGCCAGCACGTCTTTGAAAGCCAAACTATGCTATATGCCGAAACTGAAGTATAGTAATTCACAAACTACGCTCTTGTAGCAGCACTGTACACACATCGACATAAAGTAAACGTTCCGACAGTGAGATGCTGACACCTGCAGGCTAAAATACATACTTTTCTCCTCGATATATAGCACGTAAACGATAGGCATCGATGCACCTGCCACCTGTAGGATAGATTCACTGTTCACTTAATGCTTTGTGCTCTTGACGAGTCATAAGCGGCCAGCGAAAGACAATTTTCTCCCGCGCATGAGTGAAATTTCTGTAACCTTCTTGAAAAGAGCACGGCTTGTACGTGAACGGATGTTGCCAAGTTTACATAAGAAGTTTATGCAAAATGCGGGAAGTTTAAAATACTCGATCCTGATATTATACATCCCCTCTACGCCAATACGGTATTAAATAATAAAACTAGTCGTGCATTAATGGAAACAAGGTGTTCACGTGCTCTTGTGCTCTTATTGACGCACCGCCACTGTTCTGTCATAACTCATATCTAGAGCTAGGAGGTTGGTACCAAAACTGTTAAGTTGTGTGAGGTTGGACTATATCTCTACCGAGTGAAAAGTAATAGAGAGTATCTCGGTGTCAGTGAAGCAGAACGACTAACATGCGCAGCCGGGTGGTAACCAAACATGTGCTCCAATCGTCCACAGCCTTAGAACAAGAAAATAATATAAAAAACAATAATTTGTAATTACTAAGTTCGTAACTCCCAATCTAAATTAATTCGCCCATACATATAAAAATAACATACAAAGTATATAATTATGATTCTAGCTCCATTATAACAAATAACAATGAACATTTTAATTTTATCAAAAGAGATACTTCTTTTAGGTTCAGAAAAAATAATATTTGTACTCTGAAAATATTCGTTCTACGTCACAAGACGTTACTGGAGCGAATCTGAAATATGATACAGTATTTCTTACTATTACAGATGTACAACTACTTTGTGAATCTAATAGTGTATCTCATATGTGGCACATAATATTAAACCCATAATTGTTTCCAAAAAACTTTTCGTTTCTATTGTAATGGAAGCTAGGAAGTTCGTATCGTAATTCCGATGTTCAACTTGGACTGTAACGCAACCGAATGCATAGCAGCACGAGACGTCAACATTTAACAAAGAATAATCCGGGAGAAATAAACGTGTTACACACTACTGTGTGCATAATTACATAATAACAGATGAGTTTACCTTTTTGGAATCATGCATAATATTCACATTACGTAAATAATACAATAATAACAGAATAGCTCACTTTGTTCAGAACCTAAAATATTAATATAAATTAACAATATTCTTCAAACTATTCACGACTCCACCTACACAGATCCACAGAATACCACTATGCGTTGTTTGTGAACATACTATGTATCATCTGTAGTGTTCACACCTGTGAAATAACGGTTAGCGCGTCTGGCCAGGAAACCAGGTGGCCCGGGTTCGATTCCCGGCGGAGACAAGTTACCTGGTTGAGGTTTTTTTCTGGGGTTTTCCCTCAATCCAATATGAGCAAATGCTGGGCAATTATAGGTGCTGGACTCTGGACTCATTTCACCGGCATTATCACCTTCATCTCATTCAGACGATAAATAACCTAAGAGGTTGATAAAGCGCCGTAAAAGCCTACTAAAAAAGATCATCTGTAGCAGGGCGAGGCGCGGGAGATATCTATACTTCTCGCTGTACTCAACTGGAATCTACTGCTTTGGTACAAACTTCCTAGCTCAGCTCATAACAGTCGCTCGTCAGAGTTCGTATAGGCCAGTTTCTATCTGATGCTTTTCCAATTCACTGCGGGCTAAAGCAGGGAGATGCACTATCACCTTTACTTTTTAACTTCGCTCTAGAATATGCCATTAGGAAAGTTCAGGATAACAGAGAGGGTTTGGAATTGAACGGGTTACATCAGCTTCTTGTCTATGCGGATGACGTGAATATGTTAGGAGAAAATCCACAAACGATTAGGGAAAGCGCGGAAATTCTACTTGAAGGAAGTAAAGCGATAGGGTTGGAAGTAAATCCCGAAAAGACTAAGTATATGATTATGTCTCGTGACCAGAATATTGTACGAAATGGAACTACAAAAATTGGAGATTTATCCTTCGAAGAGGTGGAAAAATTCAAATATCTTGGAGCAACAGTAACAAATATAAATGACACTCGGGATAAAATTAAACGCAGAATAAATATGGGAAATGCCTGTTATTATTCGGTTGAGAAGTTTTTGTCATCTAGTCTTCTGTCAAAAAATCGGAAAGTTAGAATTTATAAAACAGTTATATTACCGATTGTTCTGTATGGTTGTGAAACTTGGACTCTCACTTTGAGAGAAGAACAGAGATTAAGGGTGCTTGAGAATAAGGTTCTTAGGAAAATATTTGGGGCTAAGAGGGATGAAGTTACAGGAGAAGGAGAAAGTTACATAACGCAGAGCTGCACGCATTGTATTGTTCACCTGACAAAATTAGAACATCAAATCCAGACGTTTGAGATGGACAGGGCATGTAGCACGTATTGGCGAATCCAGAAATGCTTATAGAGTGTTAGTTGGGAGGCCGGAGGGAGAAAGACCTTTGGAGAGGCCAAGACGTAGATGGGAAGATAATATTAAAATGGATTGAGGGAGGTGGGATATGATGGTAGAGACTGGATTAATCTTGCTCAGGATAGGGACCAATGGCGGGCTTATGTGAGGGCGGCAATGAACCTCCGGCTTCCTTAAAAGCCAGTAAGTAAGTATTATTATTATTATTATTATTATTATTATTATTATTATTATTATTATTATTATTATTATTATTATTTCAATACATGACATTGTGACTTTATCCTTGTGATATTTGGTATTAGTTGGCAACACTGAAGAGATAGCCAAATTAGCCTTGTAGGAACTGCTCTTACGTGATTCTCACTATACAAAGAATAACGTAAATGTATTTAATATAGAAAATGGAAAAAAGAAATCCATCGCACCATATGCAGAGAGGGTTGCCATAGCCTTAATCTCATTAGGTCCCGCCTTCCGGAGCGGAGGAGGAAAGTATTGCGTCAGAGTTTGGTTAGCCATTCATTAGCAGGATACGCCTCGCCACACTTGTTTCAGTACGGTGTATGGATGTGGCGGAAAAGACCGGATCAATTCTGCAGGTCTTACAATAGCAAGCGTCAATCTCCTGTCCACTCTTTTCACAGCACCTCTCTTAGCTTTTGTTCGCCTTGTTAAAATATCGAATGGTTAACGTTACCTCCACTCTGCGTTCCTTGCGATTGGAAAGAAAAAGAACAATTGGCTAGAATAATATCCATATATACATCAAATGACGCTTCAGACACAAAGAGAAAAGGTTCATTCATTTACACCTCACAACAACCTGCAGTTTTATACGAGGTAATCAATAGTTCATTCATTTACAATATCTTCAAGAACTTTGTGGTCTGCATTCCACACCTAAAAATTGGAAATACTATTTCTTTACATAACACTTTATACGTAATATTCACCGACTAATTCTAGTTTTTTTTTTAATGCCGTAAGTCAAATAATATTTCAATTGTCTAGAAAGAACTTTACCCTTCTTAAGGGGAGAGGATGGTATTTTTGATGAAAAATGACTAAATTTTCAAAAAAAAAAATTCTTTAAAACACTCTGTGATATGTGTGGATCGCCATTTTTAAACTTCCTGCATTATGGATTTTTAAATCACTCGCCCACTTTTATTGTAGTTTCAAAATGTTTTTTTCATTTTTTCTTTTCTTTAAAATACCCTTTGATATGTGTGGAATGCATTGCATAAAATTTTGTGGGTATTTGTGCCCTTATCGGATGTTGAGACGTCATTTTTAAACTTCCTGCGCTATGGATTTTTAAATCACACGCCAGCTTTTATCGGTTTCCAGTAACTACATTTTTTTTTTTTGCTACATTGCCAGACAAAAATGGATATAACTTCTGAACTATTAAATATACATGCATGAAATTTAGAACACACATTCTTTAGACTATTAGGAAACTTTTCTCTGTAACAGAATTTTGTTAACTGACTTCATTTTAAAAATACCTCCGTTTGTTTGCAAGAAAGGAAATCAGAAAATTGTTACTAAATTTTAATTGTTTATTTTACAAAGTAGGGACTAATATCAAAATTCTGTTACAGACAGTTTGTAGAACATACTTTTGCAAATACATTGCAAAAATTGTTTGAATCCATCTTTAAAAACGGTTTAGATATATCGGTTTTAGTAAAATCCTGCATTGGGTATATTTTTTTCAAATTTGGGCCCCCAAATAATTTTTTTTTTCAAATATTTTTATTTGGTTGAGTTTCCACAGCTATGAGCTCTCTACATACAAAAAATTAATAATTTACACCAAATAGGAAAAAAGTTTTAAAAATACCATCCTCTCCCCTTAATAACTTCAGAGTGAATTCAATAGATTATAAATTAGTAGAGACACTCTTAGAAAAAAGTTTTGTAGCGCAGGTAGGCCCCCTACTGTCATCCTCTGAGGAGTTTAGTGCTGACAGGAATGCGGTTCCGACTAGTTTAGCGCGGTACTGGAGTGGGAGGGAACAGTGACAGCGGCAGTCTGGAAGGAAGTACAATCATACTGAAAACATTCGCCCAATTTACGAGAGCAGTATGCCTATTAGTTTTCTAACGTATTTTTGGCGAGATAGAGATACAAGTATTGTAAAAAATTTTATTATTTATTTAGTAGGTTATTTTACGACGCTTTATCAACATCTTTGGTTACTTAGCGTTTGAATGAGATGAAGGTGATAATGCCGGTGAAATGAGTCCGGGGTCCAGCACCGAAAGTTACCCAGCATTTTCTCGTATTGGGTTGAGGGAAAACCCCGGAAAAAACCTCAACCAGGTAACTTGCCCCGACCGGGAATCGAACCCGGGCCACCTGGTTTCGCGGCCAGACGCGCTGACCGTTACTCCACAGGTGTGGACTTATTTATTTATTTATTTATTTATTTATTTATTTATTTATTTATTTATTTATTTATTTATTTATTCTAGTGAATTTAAGGCCATCACACCACCAGAAATACAAATACAATAAAATAAATAAAAAGAAAAATCATAATACAACTACAATACCGGTAATATAAATTAAAAGAAGAATCATACTATAAAATTTAGTGATTAGTAGAATTGAATTAAATTAGTAAAGTAATCAATTTAAATATACTGTACTGCTGAACTCACTTGAGAAGTAAAACTGCTTGATTTGTATTTTAAGATATCACCATCAAATGATTTTCGCATGGCATTATACGAATCTGTTTTTCACGATACCAATCACACATTTTCTAAAATTCCAATAGAATAAAACCAAAAACTTTTCCGCAGCATGTTTCCTTAAAAATGACTTGTAACAGTGAAATGTTTAACATGAGTAATTCATATAATATTAACATAGCTAACATCAGGGAGATGTTTGAGCAAAATATATTGAATATATTAATAACAAAACCATATAGACCTAGGTAAACAATATGTATATGAAATATTCACACACTACTACAAACTGAAGACTGCATATTTTTGGACGATTAATACTTCCCACTCCGCTCGGCTCGGCTTGGCTGTAGCAACAAAAGAATCTACCTGCAACCCCCCCGCACCGATGGCAAGAATACCTCAGGTCCCAGCGCTAAACTCGTCGGAGCAATTTCCATACCGAAAATCTGGACATCTTTATGGGCGAAAGGCATAAGTTCTCTTTCCTATAACCTGTTCCTCACAGTCTCAGCTGAAATTGTTACGTTGTAGGCATGCAACAAGAGATTCCTTAACATGGTAGCTGTAGACGTTTTTCTCTTAAGGGTCTTGGAAACAAAAATCTGACTTGTGTAAAACTCCAAAATTAATGATAGTGATTCCACCATTCGTAATATGACAAGAGGACGGAATTGAGAAAATGCATATATACAGTAAAGTGCAATCTTAGCTGTGCTAATTTTGGGTAATGTTATTCACAACCCTCATATTTGTGTACAGTTTTTTGCGAAGTATTTGAGGCAACCTCACAGGGTGATAGAAAGGGTCGGAACAACTTTACCAATGAGCCGGATTTGTAAGGGATCTTTAAGCGCTTGGCACTTTAGGCAACTCCTTTTACATATGTTCACGACTGGTTGCATAACCACGGAGAGAGTTCGCGTAAATTTTCATTCATTTGTAAAGGTAAGCGTTCACTACATCGTATCGCACGCATCGGACTAATCGCACGGATCGGAAAAAGACTATCTTTGCTGTAATTGTTATGTAACCGCGTTCACTACATCGTATCGCACGCATCGCCTCTCGGAAAATCCGTCCACGTTTCTCGGATGTGCAACTTTTCCGATGCGTGCGATCATGGCCTTCTTTAATAAATCAATTTTAATTGGTCAACTGTTACTATTATGTTGTGCCCTGTTCATTGTCGCGCCTAAATGGCAGACGGAAAACTTATTTCGCGTGGAGAAAATTGCGAAGAATTATATAATTTGAGGCGTTCCCATTACAGTAATCAAGTCGTTTCTTGCAAATATATTATGTAGCCAATATTAATTTCGTTTCTTCCTCTTCAATTAAGACGCATGAAGCAATTACAAATTCTTATTCCCTAACAGACGTAATTAATAGACCTAACCTCAACTCCTCTGTTTTCAGCAATGTCCATATCGTACGACGTCATGTTTTAAACAGCTGATAGGGGAATCCGATGAGGCGATGAGGTGAAGCCGTTACAGTGAACGCACTGCACTTAAAATATCCGTTGCGTGCGATTCGTACGAGGAGTGCGATACGATGTAGTGAACGCTTACCTTTAAAATATTATAGTCGTATTTATGCTCATCGTTGAGCTACAGTTTTTAATAACATTGCATGGCGCACATCAGAAATTGAGACGAGTGCGTTGAAATGAAAACAGTGCAACTAGATGGAATATTTTCTATGGATATGCGGAGCTGAAGTGATTGAGTTGTCGGCCGAGCGTGCGCTGATGCTGTGAATTCTAATCAACTAGAGTTGAATTCCGAGCAGTCGCCGAATGGAAGTCACTGGAGTGTTTGGGTTAAGTAGGCCTACTTCGGGGTAAAATGAGCCACAAAGTTTCATCGAAGAGGACGAGCGTCTTATTGATCTTGTCAGGGAAGGTTCATCAGTGAAATATAAGCGTTACAAATACGTTGAAACCAATAACAGTCACAGTCACAACCCGATGAACGCCAGCACGCACAACAAAACTGACCGATCTCTAGGAGACAAGAATTTCAGGGAACACACTCCAAAATAGTTCAGATACTCCGCGGAATAGCACTAAACGAACCTGTTATAATTAGTATAATTTGCTACTTCAAGGAATTAAAAAGAGGATTAGAAAGATCATAGCTTCTTCGTGTCAGTTACTATCTGTGCAAACATCAGATCCCATTTCCGTCGTTTGTCAAAGTGCTTCCGCATCTGATTCCAAAGGCAAGATAATTCCAAGAGAGCGCTATACAGCCAATCAACCAGATCATTGACACTAAATTGACGTATGAGAATTGATTGTACTGATAGTACATGGAATGGTGCTCTAAAATTAATAACCGATCATTTTTTCTCTTGTTCATTTATTTATCTTACGTTCTTCTTTTTTTTACCATCATCTCTGCTTCGATAGTAAGCCTGTACTCATGCATATTCACCCCAAGAAAATATGAGCAATTAAACGTTAACATCTAACTCTCAACGTGGAACAGTTATTAATTATAACAATTTTACTATTATTTTGATGGAAAAAGAGTTAATAAAATTATTAGGCCTATAACCTTAAGTTTAATGTTAAAAACCTATACTCATGCATATATGTTACTTACTTACTTACTTACTGGCTTTTAAGGAACCCGGAGGTTCATTGCCGCCCTCACATAAGCCCGCCATAGGTCCCTATCCTGAGCAAGATTAATCCAGTCTCTACCATCATATCCCACCTCCCTCAAATCCATTTTAATATTATCTTCTCATCTACGTCTCGGCCTCCCTAAAGGTCCTTTTCCCTCCGGCCTCCCAACTAACACTCTATATGCATTTCTGGATTCGCCCATACGTGCTACATGCCCTGCCCATCTCAAACGTCTAAATTTAATGTTCCTAATTATGTCAGGTGAAGAATACAATGCGTGCAGTTCTGCGTTGTGTAACTTTCTCCATTCTCCTGTAACTTCATCCCTCTTAGCCCCAAATATTTTCCTAAGAATCTTATTCTCAAACACCCTTAACCTATGTTCCTCTCTCAAAGTGAAAGTCCAAGTTTCACATCCATACACAACAACCGGTAATATAACTGTTTTATAAATTCTAACTTTAAGATTTTTCGACAGCAGACTGGATGATAAAAGTTTCTCAACCGAATAATAACAGGCATTTCCCATATTTATTCTGCGTTTAATTTCCTCCCGAATATCATTTATATTTGTTACTGTTGCTCCCAGATATTTGAACTTCTCCACCTCTTCAAAAGATAAATTTCCAATTTTTATATTTCCATTTCGTACAATATTCTGGTCACGAGACATAATCATATACTTTGTCTTTTTGGGATCATGCATATATGTATAACCTCAAATGTTTAGTTTTATTCTAGAATTCATTTGTTTTATTCTTACCATCTCTGGTTCATTCAATTACGGTAGAGAAAACATGCATTCTGCTATTGAATAATGGCGGTTCATTATGTTGCTATAGCCTGAAATGTTCAATTGTTTTTAAATAAGTTAAATTTCAGATATCCGCGTTGTTCTCCTTGCAATAGAGGTAATAAAACTTGTGTGTTTTGCGAAGATGAAAGAGGTAAGTCACTGCCATGAACATGAACATCACGATTACATTATAAAATTTCAATCAAAATGGCATCTTTCTCGCATAGGAATTATCTCACTGAATACAAATAGTGCTTGATATTTTCTCTGTGACAATTGGATTGATGTATGTTATCATAAGATAATTTTTTCTGGGCCTTCGGTCTCGAAAAAAATATCATGACAACAGACAGGGTGTTTAAAAAATACGGGGCATAATTTCAGGTATGTATTTCCCACATGTAGACAATCAAAATAGTTCATTACAACATGTGTCCGGAAATGCTTTATTTCCTAGTTATGGCCTTCACAACATTGAAATTCACCGGAACGTTTTTTTTCCGCAGGTCGTTGCCGTCAAAGGGGACATTAAGAGGGCACTCTGACAGTTCATTCCGAGGCGAAGGTTACATTCAGTGTTGTGTAGGCGTTAGACTGTGCGACATGTATTCAAATCAAGAGCTGGCAGAGATACACTTCATGTACGGTAAAGCGGACGGCAATGCTGCGCTGGCTCGTCGTTTGTACTAGTAGAGGTACCCACAGCGACAATGTCCAGATCGGAAGATATTTGTACGTCTCCATTACCGTCTGTGCGAGTATGGAAAATTTAACTCTCCTGGTTTGGGAAGGAGACGACCAAGATCTACAACTCCAGAAGTACAGGAGGAGATTCTGGAGGCTTGGCCTCCACGCTCACCTGATCTGAACCCTCTCGATTTCTACTTGTGGGGCCATTTAAAATCATTGGTTTATTCGTCTCCGGTGCCTGATTTGGAATCCCTTCGGAATCGAATTGTGGCATGTTCTGAGGACATACGCAATACTCCTGGAGTTTGGAATCGTGTTCGCAGGTCAATGAGACATCGATGTGAGGTCTGTATTCAAGCAGGAGGTGGACATTTTGAACATCTTCTGTAATGACAACGACCTGCGGAAAGAAAAACGTTCCGGTGAATTTCAATGTTGTGAAGGTCATAACTCGGAAATGAAGCATTTCCGGACACATGTTGTAATGAACTATTTTGATTGTCTACATGTGAGAAATACATACCTGAAATTATGCCCCGTATTTTTGAAACACCCTGTATATTTGTTAATTATTATGATCTACCGAAGTACATAATATGATATTTCCGTGTATATTTCCTTCATCGTATGGTAAAGCAGAATTCCTGCACGGCAATATCATATGTACTTCGGTACATCATAATAATATGATATGCGTAAGTAATCACTTAGTGATTGAAGACGAAGCTCATTCCGTCGGATCCCGGCCACTTAGTCACTCGTAATGAGTGCACCTCTGTACGTAGTGCGTTGGACATTGTGCCACTGTCACATATTCTGTAACACAGTACATCTCTAGGCCATCAAAGGGAAAACTGAGAGGTAGAACTTAAACTGAGAGTATTCGATCCGGCATCCGAACTGGAATCCGGTGTAGCGTCATCACGTAGAGCTAAAAACTCGGGTTCGAGTCCCGGTGCCGGAGAGAATTTTTCTCTGTCCTATCCATCCTTCATTTGTTAAACTCAATTAAATTATCGAGTATCTTACTATCAGCACTCGTATTATAGAAGATAATTTCTGAACTAGAACTAGAAAACGTGGATGTGACAAATAATTTTCAATACTAACCAAGACTACAGGGTTGTTTCCGACCTCTGGAAACGATTTTTGTATGACATCATGTATGTCAGGAGTCACACGACAGCTAAACTGTGGTAAGAGGTGACAGATCAGTAGTGAGTGATTTCATAGTCAGAGTGCACGGTGTTTCACAGCAGCAATGCCCAAGGAAATCGAACCTTTTTGGGAGGGGTACATTACGACTCTTTCCGATGCCAAGTATAGTTAAGGGGTTAGGTACAGCTTACAGCAGTAAAATTATTGGAAATATTCAACATTTTTTCCCTCCATTATTGCATCTTGTACAATAATGAAAATTCGTATGTATAAAACACTGTCCTTCTGCTATATGAAAAAAATATTTTTACGATTTAAAAATATATATTCTTTATATATGCTGATGAAGGGTTTCCCTCATAACTCATAAACTTGTTAATTTCTTCATGGCCTCTCTCTTTTATTTTATTACTGAAACTCATGTTCACAATACCATGCTCTTTCAACTACATTCCTTAATAAATAATTTTTTTTTATTTTGTGTTAGAAGAAAATACTGATAACTCATAAACTTGTTAATTTCTTCATGGCCTCTCTCTTTTATTTTATTACTGAAACTCATGTTCACAATACCATGCTCTTTCAACTACATTCCTTAATAAATAATTTTTTTTTATTTTGTGTTAGAAGAAAATACTGATATTTGACCATTTTGTAAATGAATTTATTTTTTATCAGACAATCTATCAAAGATAGAGAAGTGATCTTGCATCATATTGTAGATATGAAATGCATTAATACATACAAGAAATTTCATCACAGAATGTTGGATAGTTTTTTAGTTATGTGGAAAACGCTTCATCACTGCATAGTGAACTGAATTTTGAAAAAAAAAAAAAAAAAAAAAAAAAACAATGTAAATAATTTTCTTAAATCGTAAAAATATTTTTTTCATATAGCAGAAGGGACAGTGTTTTATACATACTAATTCAGCAGAAGGACAGTGTTTTACACATACTAATGTTCATTATTGTACAACATACAGTAATGGAGAAAAAATGTTGAATACAGTAGAACCTCTATTATCCGTGCTAATGAAGGGGGTGAACTGAACGGTTAATCGAAAAAATCGGATAATCCGTAACATAAAAATTTTCGTGAATTAAGTCAATAATAGCCTACTTACTTTCGTAACTTCCTCCATGGTCTTGTATTTAACACACTATTTAGTGGATCAGAAGTTCTTCGAAGTAAATCTGATTGTCAACGACGGGTTGTCAAAGGCCAAACGAACTCTTTGTTATGGTTGTTTGTGGTAAGTTAGGAATAGTGGATGTCTCATATTGTGAATTTATGTACTTTAAACACTTCATTCTTGATTATTCTCGAGCACAGTTTAAGTCTAATCCCATATTCTGATGCGGCATGAGCCACAGTTTCTCTTTCCAAATCACTCAATTATTTGCACTTTTTTCAATACTTACCACAACACGTTTTCTTTTAACATCCGTGGAAGACATTTTATATAGAAGTTGTACAGTACGACAACTCGAACAGTACACCATATTATGTGAGGGTAAATACTTGTAATGACTAATAAATTAATAACACTCTGAAGAAAAAAATACGTACTAATATAAAGTGTCATTAGTACTTCATATGTATTTCTGTAGCAAAAAAAAAAAAAGCGAAAGACAGTCGGATAATCCGCCAATCGGTTAATAGGGAGACGAATAATCGGGGTTCTACTGTATTTCCAAAATTTTACTGCTGTAAGCTGTACCTAACTCCTTAAGTGAAAATAAAAGAAGCCTACAAAAAACGTGGTTTCGTTATTTCCAAGAAAGGCATCTTCTGTGTATTTAAAAAGACAGAATCATTAAAAATCTATAGTTTTCCCTTAAAACCTTCATTTTGTTGCATGACCTTTTCCTTTATCTTAGTCAAATTCCAGGAAGTTGCCTCCTCTCTCCGAGATTTGCAGGGCAGTCATTGAAGCAAGGTGACTAATTTTTAAGAAGTTGTGGTGCGAGTACGGTGAATAATATTTAAATGTCATTTAATTTTAATGTATATCATTTTTTCAATACTTCAAGAGCATTTTATTGATCATTTTAAGTAGATTTTTAGGTCATCAACATCCGCCCCCTAGTTATGACAGACTTTTGTTGCTATGAGGTTTGAATCATACCCAGCGTGTGGACGTTTGTCCTTTGTCAGTGAGAAAATCTTTGTTGTCGTAAGTGAAGGCTCGACATCTTGTTGATCAGGTTACGGGAATTCTGGTCCTCTTATCTGTCTTACGTGCAAAGATAAAATTGTCAGAAATGACAAGAGACCAAATTTGGTAATTCTAAGAAACACGAAGAATCATAAAATAAACAACTGTATGAAGCCAATGCTGTTAATGAGCCCTTGTAGCAAGAGTGTAGCGTTCAGTAGCTGCAAGCAGCGGATCAATAACAAAATATGGATGCTGTGTTCACGCTTGTGTTCTCCGACGTCCGTTGCGGCGCTGCTTAGGTGTGGTAATGGATGCTGAATGCCAGCAGCAAATGTGTAAAATTTAGTCCAAAGCACATCACTGCCCTGTTATGCGTGCATTATTCTACATATTGTAGCCAATGCATTTGTAATTTGGAAACCTGGAAGCAGAGTACATTTCTTTCCTAGTAGTATTACAATCCGTGGCTAGATTTACAATATTGGCTATCAGATTCAAAGATTTCATCATTATATCTAGATATTCTATGCCTAAAATACGTGCAATATTTTCGAATAAGTAACGCACAGTTCTTCATTTCCTTTCTTATTTGCTCATTCATAAACACATCCTGGTAATATTTAGATAATTATGAATGTTTCTTTAAAAAAATTGACAGTTGAACCATTGTTTCCAAGTTAACGTTAAATAAAGTTTTCAGATTAAGATTAAAATAGAATAAAATATGTTTATATGAATGCTATTATTTGTATATGTACTTATATGAACCAATCCGGCTTTCGTTCTCCAAGACCTCTTACGTAAAACACTTCAAAATGTTCCTGGTTTTCTATTGTTGCCGTGATCTTCTCAAGTCTCTCTTGTCCATAGGTTTATATTATAGAGCTAATTTTGAGGCCATTCTTTGTATGTGTTGAAACCATTTTTTTCTGGTAACATTTCACATCATCCGTTATAGCCTACTGTCTAATTTTAATTTTTTGCGGATATCTACATTTTTTGGTGATCCAATCTCGTGAGGCCTAATAATGGTCTTAAAAATCTCATTTGTGCTGCTTCCAGTTTCTCTGTATCTCTTTTATTTAGAATCTAAGTGAAACTTTAAAATTGGAAGCACAAACTTACACATACATTTATTTATTTACTTATTTATTTATTTACTGATTTATTTATTTGTGATTAATTCCTTTCTTTATTCATTCACTTATTTATTTATTTATTTATTTATTCATTTAATTATTTGTTTATTTATTTATTTACTTCTTTATTTATTCATTTATTTCTTATTTATTAATTCATTCATTGATTTATTTATTTGTTTCTTTGTTTATTTCCTTATTTTTTATTCATTTTTTTCTTTGTCTTTATTTATTTCTTTATGTCTTTATTTATTTTTATTTATTTTTTATTTAGTTCATCATTTTATATCTTTCTTTATTTCTCTCTTTATTTCTTTAATTACTTATTTATTTTTATTTATGTATTTATTTATTTATTTATCTATCTATTCATTTATTTATTTGTTTCATTATTTATTTCTTTCTTTGTCTTTATTTATTTATTTATTTATGTCTTTATTCATTTTTATTTATTATTTTATTTAGTTCGTTATATATAATGTCTTTCTTTATTTCTCTCTTTCGTTAATTATTTATTTATTTCCTCCTTTATTTATTTATTTATTTATTTATCTATTTATTTATTTATTTATTTATTCATTCCCTTATCCGTCTATCTATTCATCTATTTATTTATGTATTTATTTATTTATTTATTACTATATTATGTGAGTATACCCTACAACAGGGATGCAAAACTGTGCTACAATTGAAGCACGCGTCATAAGCCGAAACACGTAACTCATCCCTTCCCCTCAACCCTCGTGTCATTGTACGGTAGGTGGAGAAGACAAGAGAGAACAGTGTGTTTGTCAAACGTCACACAAACGTCATTCAAGGCTCCGGCCTTGTGAATGGGAACGAACTCTTTCCCCAGGCTTCCGCCCCTCTCTTCCCCAGTTCTGCAATCCTGCTCTACAGTATATTTATTCATTAACTTCTCTCGATAGGAGATACAGAATTACATATACATTTTGCATTAGTTATGTATGAATCGTCAATTTCTGCCTTCTTTTTTTCTTTTATTCTTGCATTACTTCTTTTCTGCGAGTAGCTATCTTATCGTTTGTTACGTCCCCTATTAATGATATCACATTGTATATTATTTCAAAATTATTACCAATTCACGGAACAAAACTCGAAAACTATTTTAAAGTACAGTAAAACATACTTCCTACATGATTATAATATAAGATATAAGATGTGTATGCAGATACTCCCGTTAGAGAGAAAAGTCTGTTTTGAAAAGTCAAAAATACCAGTTTTTTTAACTTTGCCGTCCTCTATCGTTCGTATGCCTGGGGGGGAAAGGGTTGTCCTTTGCAACACAGATAGAGTTCAACAAGCTCTATTCGTTCCAAGCATCAGCTTCCTTCCCACTGTACATTCGGCTGAGTTATGGCGGCGGGAAAGTTCGCAAAATACAAGTTTGCCGTGGTATTTTTCTTTCGAAAATCAGCTTGTGTCTGGGATTCCGATTTTGTTGCTACAGCATCCAGGCATCATGAGGAATACAGCACGGCATCCCGTTCCTCGATACCGCCCGCCGGCCGCTATTTTCGCAGAAATCAGGCTAAAATATTTTTCTTTGACAAAAATAAAGTGCAACCGAGGAGCTCGATTTTATTGCTGAGTCACTTGTAAGCACGCGGACATCCTACGGTGCATAGGCCCTCAGCTCCTTCGTTCTTCTGTTGTAGAACGAACAATTGGTGTTGGCCGCCTTCAAGGGGTCACTCGCCATCTTAGGGAAATTTCTATACCGAACTGTAACTTAATTAACACGTCAGTGCTTTTATATTTTCTGAGAATGTATTTCTTCTACATCACTGGTTCCCAAACATTTTCGACTCACGAACCCCTTTCACAAAGATCTGAATTGAGCGAAACCCTTATTAATATAAATAATATTTAGCAACCTGAAATTAACTTAATATGATTATGTCTCGTGACGAGAATATTGTACGAAATGGAAATGTAAAAATTGGAAATTTATCCTTTGAAGAGGTGGAGTAGTTCAAATATCTTGGAGCAACAGTAACAAATATAAATGATACTCGGGAGGAAATTAAACACAGAATAAATATGGGAAATGCCTGTTATTATTCGGTTGAGAAACTTTTATCATCCAGACTGCTGTCAAAAAATCTGAAAGTTAGAATTTATAAAACAGTTATATTACCGGTTGTTCTATTTGGTTGTGAAACTTGGACTCTCACTTTGAGAGAGGAACATAGGTTAAGGGTGTTTGAGAATAAGGTGCTTAGGAAAATATTAGGGGCTAAGAGGGATGAAGTTACAGGAGAATGGAGAAAGTTACACAACGCAGAGCTGCACGCATTGTATTCTTCACCTGACATAATTAGGAACATTAAATCCAGACGTTTGAGATAGACAGGGCATGTAGCACGTATGGGGGAATACAGAAATGCATATAGAGTGTTATTTGGGAGGCCGGAGGGAAAAAGACCTTTAGGGAGGCCGAGACATAGATGGGAAGATAATATTAAAATGGATTTGAGGGAGGTGGGATATGATGATAGAGAATGGATTAATCTTGCTCGGGATAGGGACCACTTATGTGAGGACGGCAATGAAACTCCGGGTTCCTTAAAAGCCAGTAAGTAAGTAAGTAAGTAAGAAATTAACTTAAAGGTGCTGTAGTTATGGTAAATAGGCCTACTTTAGGATTTCCCTCCAAAAATTACGCAATAGCGCTTAAAATATTGAACTACTTAAGTTCAAAAATTATAAATTAAATTTATTTTACATTTAAGACATTAAAATCGAAATTAAGTAGGTACGTTAATAATACAATACGCATTTTTCTATCTTTAAAGTCACATTATTAGAGTTCACACATTTTAATTTAAACATACACCGAGAAGTTAGTTAGTGGGGTTTAAAAAGGGCGCGTCAGCTACTATGGCTATTTGCGCCCTTATCTAAAATCTTTTTCTAAACACAAACACAATACAATAACCAGAATATTTAAAATAACTAAAAAGCGCTGTCACGGTTAAAACGAGGCAAACAAATGCAGTTTCAACAAGGTGAAGCATAAAAGCCATACAAGTGAGAAGTTCTCAGACCCCAAGTAGTATTTAAAAAGAAACAACAAAACAATAAAAAGTAAATGCCACCAGAAATAAATTGTCTGGCGCATTTATAAAATGTACGGATGTAAAAGGTCCGAATGTCAAGTTTGTTAAAATCATATACTAAAAAAAAAAATGCAACCTCCGGATGTAAACACGCGAGAATTATTGTATTAATATTATTGAAATAATTTGTGTAATGACAGAATTTCGTACCGTCTTAAGTTACAGTGTAGTTTCAATATTTTAAATTTCTCTCTTAATTATTAACCTAACAGTTTTCATTACGGAGTTATTCACCTCTTCATTTGAAATTCAACGAGAAGGATGCGGTTGCTTTCGACAGCACACAGCTTTGAAATCAGGAACCAAAGAAGTTAAATGAAGTATCAGATCACTTTCAGCGTAAAGTCTATTTCAGGATTTATTTTCTTGGTAGGCATATGAGGAAAAAAAAACCTCTGGCACAAATATGTGGATGAAAAAGGTAATAAGGCCATTTATTTCGCTAATGCTGGGAACTCCTCCTTTAAACTTAATCAAAAGCTAATTAATGAAAAAGATTGATAAATTTGCTGTAATTGAAAATCCGTGGAAATTTTCAGAAGCTGTTCTTTTTCGTTTACGTTTAATGTAGATTCCAAAATGTCTACCTCTTCACAAGAGATTACGGATCCAAATTGTTATTATTGGACATGGCAGAGAAATATTCTCCGAAGATTTTTTCAAGACCCTTCAAGTAGCCTATTTTTTTACCAGGTTCTTGACATTTTCGTCCAAAGAAAGATGATTTTCTACTAGGAAGTCGTGAAAGACATCAGAGTACTCTGATTGCTATTTAAACACGTTTTCCAAAAATTAAGTTTTTTAATGAATGATTCGATACGGTCTTAATATCTGATTCCTGAAGAGATATGTTTAAGTGTTAATTTTTTTAGAAAATGTCTGCCAAATAAGCCAAAATATGATACCAAATTTGATCTTCCATGCACTTCGCTTTGTGAAAGGGATGGTTGGTGAGAAAAACGAAAACTCCGTCTTTAAGCTCATACAATTTTGAGAGAGTTCTACCTCCAGATCAGTGATTGCTAACAGGCGACCCGTGGACCTTATGCGGCCCACGAGGTCTTCTCGTGTGGTCCTCCAAAAGATTTATTTTGACTGAAATTATTGTAAGTTGGGCTGTTAGAAGTTATAGAAATCCATCACAGATGTTGGGCTGTTAGAAGTTATAGAAATCCATCACAGATGGCGACACCGCATAGATTCCATAAATGGCAACTTCGCAACTGGTCTACAGATGGCGTCAAATGAGCCTCTGACCAGTGATCTAAATGCATCTGTCTTAAGCAACGAGTTAGGTCTTAAGCTACGGTTTGGCTACGACGATCTTCGTCGAACGAACATCGCTGACGATTCAAATCGCCAGCGATCATCGTCAGAGAGTGGTTTCTTTACCAGCGAACTTCGTAGGTGGATAGTAAATTGTTTTATATAGTTGACCATGTCTGATCAGCTGATAAGTGGATGACATTATGATAACGTTATAATATAAGTTTTGCCTTGAAAAATAAGTACGGGTCTTTAAAGTAGTTAATGTCATGTTTAGAAATAGATACAGAGGAGTCTTTTAATTAATTGATATTAAGACATCTTGAAAATTAACCCACCAATTTTCAGGAATATTTTAGGCTTTCTTCCGAACAATTTAATTTTGCTTCAAGTTCAATTGAAAATTATATTGCAAAATTATCCACAAAATTTATTCACAAATCAATAAGCGCAGCTGAAAGATAAGCATAACTTTAAGGTAAAAACCAATTATATAAACATTTAATTTTTACTTTTTACAATGTTATTTTTTTCATTTAGGAGCATTTATTTAGGAAATAATGTTACAAATTAAAAAAAATGTGAGAAGGAGGTTGTTGCACTTCTCTCCTTTGCTCGGAATTCCACTTCACTTACTATTTCACACTGAAACTTTTGCTTCAGTAGCTAATCTGCCGCATTGTGTGTGTTCTTCAATTATGAATCACTTTACTCAATTGTATTAACAGTTCTGGTTGTTGCAAAATATAGATTTGTTATTGTTTACGTTGGTTCTTCTTTTTGGCTCATGTCGAACAGGGATTTGTGTTTAATCAATTAATATCTCGTCTTCATTAGTGGAGAAATTGCAGAAAGTTTTCTGTTTTATCGCCATTATGGTATGTATGATGTATAAATCACGTGTTATTAAATGATTTAATTCATAACCTACCGTAATTTTACAATTGGATTCTCGGCGATGATCGCCAGGTTTCTGCCTCCAAGGCAAACGCCGACGATGTTCGTCGAGCCCAGCGACGTTCGTTGACGTTCATCGCCGTAAAGAAACCATGCACATTCAAATCAACGGGACAGAATTCCAGCGAAGATCGCCAGCGATGATCGTCGGCGAAGATCGCCGTAGCGAAACCGCCCATCCAAAGAGTTTGTAATATATTACAAACTCTTTGAGTCCGTCTTGCCGCCAAATCGGCCATTGTTATTCCAGTGCACGCTACTCAGTATTAGTGATGGGCGAAGTTGTTCTTTTCCCGGAACAGTTCCGACGGTTCCGGTTCCGAAAAAATACTATGTTCCAAATAACAGTTCCGAAATAACAGTCACCAGTGGTGATGAGTCGGAGTCCTTGAGTCGTTCAAACGAACGGTACAGTACCCTCCCTCTTCACCATAGACAAATAACACCATGCGGCTCACACTGGAGCACTCATAGGCATGACATAGTACACATTCTTATCTATAGATGGCACTGCAATGCACATTCGAATCGATTTTGGAAAATTGCTGTGCATGCGGACAGAACTCAAAAGCTTAATGTTAGTAATTACACAGCTGTTGACTACAAGGACAGAATACAACACTTTGTTTTCGTACATAAAGTTATAAAGACATGGTAGCCAACTAAAAAAAATAACATAACATTTAAAACATATGGTATGTAATTTCTGTTCTCTCTATTACATAATAAAAAAAACAAATCATTAATTTTTATTTTTACTTTTCTTAATGCACAGTTATAATTTCATAAATAAAAAAAGATATATATTGGCAGTACTGAAACCTGGAAACCCCGCAGTGGGTTAGTAAAATGTTGGAATCGCATCTTTACCAAAGTGTAATTTAAACTTCGCATTAAACCTCGCTCTCCAAATCAGTACTTATATGGGTAGTTTCCAACAAATAATGCTACAACATTTTTGTCGTTCTTTGATAACAGAGAAGATAGCACAAAAACTTGTGCTTGTCAGACTTAACCTCAACAAACGACATACAGACATTGTAACTAAACCACTCATTACCATTTACGACTTTAACCTTTGTATACAATCAGCTGATCAATGAATTAATAATAGTATGCGTACTTTATGACTTTGTAGAATGTTTATAAAACAATTAGTCAACTAATGGTGAAATAAACCATAAAGCGGGAATCAATATTACAGATTATTGAATACTTACTATAACATTACAGATGATTGGCCAGTCTTACAAATGTTGATATTAAAGTTCGCGCCACCGCAAGGATTTCAATGTCCATGCGCCCCCCTCCAACCACGTGAGAGTTTCAAGTACAGTGTAACTGCAGCTGTCGTTGGTTTAGCGGAACAAGCTCCGACGTTCCGACTGTTATCTCGGAGTCGGAACATACCTTGTTCAACGCGGTACTGCGAGCCCGCAACAGCTGGGCAAGTGAGCAGCTCGGAGTCGGAACACTGTTATTTCGGAACAGGAGGTTCCGACCTACTGTTCATTTTTGCAACAGTTCCGAGGGAGTCGGAACATACCTTGTGCCACGCGGTACTGCGAGCCCGCAACAGTTGGCAAGTGAGCAGCTCGGAGTCGGAACACTGTTATTTCGGAACAGGAGGTTCCGACCTACTGTTCATTTTTGCAACAGTTCCGAGACCGGAACAGTTCCAAAATAACTGTTGTGTTATTTTTTACCCATCTCTACTCAGTATACAGTCATACAGGGAACGAATGTAATGTAAATACGAAAAAATGGCATGCTGTTGTGTTCCGAAATATTTACAGAGAGGCGCACATTTGTTTTCTCTGTCACAAGGCGAAAGGAAAAAGGAAATAAGTAATTATAAACATGAAAATAAACGATCCAGTACCTAAGCGAACATTACCGGTACATTAATTGTGGCATTAATGAATGACTTTATCTTGGTATTTCTTTTTCCAAAATTTGGGTCCCAAAATGTCTAATCTAGAATTTAAGTTGGAGCAATGATATTTCTACATAAAACAAATAAAAATTATGTATCAATTAGGATAAATGTCAAATTTCATCATCTTCTCCCTTTAAAACCAAGCATTTCTGAATTCAGTCCTAATTGCTATTTGCTAGAATATAATAATATAGCTGTTAAAGTTCTGAATTCACTCTTCAGAACAAGACTCTACTGTTTGGCTTGATTAGAAAATACAAAGAAATCCTATTAAATGCGGAAACCGAAGAGTGGGCACGAGGAATGCAGTTTTAAATGTTTTGATTTATAATTTTTTTTAATTTGCATTAAATTTATGTTGCTGAATTTCCTATAATTGTGATGTGTATGAAGGAATGTATTAAACTCTTAAATGTATATTTACGCTGTAATGATTATTAAATTAAGTTTTTGTACATTGGTATGTTGACTGACAATAACGTTCTTAAATATATGAAGATCTTTTTGAAGTTTTTGCCCTTCAAATTAAAAATATCCGAGTTTTACTTTAAATATTCCTATTCCAAGCGTGTTCGTTACTCTACTAGGCCTACGAAAGACCTTTCCGGTTTCGAACACATATAATTTACGTTCTATGAATCTGAGGTTCATAAAAATAATACCAATGGAAAGAGAGACTCAAAGTTTAGTTCCTTACATTAAAGATGTTCAATGTGTCCCCCCTTGGTAATACGGCACACATCAAGCCTATAGTTAAGTTCCACGTAGGTACGCGGATTTTCCGAACCCCAGATTCTGAGGTTGTGTATTCACCTTACCAGAAAAATGAAAAGTGGCTTCGTCAGAAAACATCACGGAACGAATAAATTCATCATCGTTTTCAATTAAAGTCTGTATATTTATGCAGAAATTTCTTCGTAGCACTTTGTCCTCTGGTTTTAGGGCTTGCAGCAACTGTAGTCGGTACGGATGAAATCACAACCGCTTGCGAAGAATCTTGCCATAAAATCAGTGTAACATTTACGTATTGTAGGCCCACTGGGTGGATCTGCACCAAACTTCGTCCGGTGATGCCTTAATGTTTTGTGTATTAGAATGGTACACTATGATACATTTTTGAACAGGCCTTCAAGAGGTTGAGTACGAGTATAAAGTGCATGTTGTCATTTAAATAAATTAAGTCATTACTCGTATCTCCTTTATGAACAAGGTTATAAGGAAGATATGCCCATAGCATTAATTTCCCATTGTACTTAAGCGACTTTTGTTTGAAACAATTTTTCATTTGGCACTTAAGAAAAAAAAAATTTGGTGAGCGAGGTAAATGGAACACTCTGTATAGGGCTCAGAATAGGCCAGAGCCTGCCTCAACTTGATTTATGCACAAAGATGAATTCGATTGATTAGTCTACTTGTTATCACTGTACAAGTTGTTTGTGATGATATAATTAATTATACTTAAACAACCAGATAAGTGTTAAAATACAGTGCGATCGAGAAGTCTCTCCGCAGTGTGTATGTTACCGAGAATCCACTAGGCAGAGAATTCAAGTGACAGCACTGGCCACTAAGCATAAGATGAACTCGAGGTGTGAGGTTGTCAAACTGGAATGGAGTAATGCCAACTTTCTACAGGGTTGTAGTCTAGAGTTACTAAAACTAATAGAGCTGCGGAGGGACTTTTCGATCACAATATAGTAGGTTGGATTATATGAGCTAGAAGCTACGTCAGATTAATACGTATCTGGTCGCTCAGCAAAGGGCGCGCGATGCATAGAAATCAAGGAATACTGTATCTACTTGCAAGGAATATATTGCCAGTGGCGGCTCGTGATGAAATGAGCCGTTGAGAGCAGAAGTGGTGTAAGTCAAAATTGGGTAACGAGATTTAAAGTAAATGTTCTGTAAAATACAGCGCAAAGTAGCAATTAATATGTCCTTCGTGCTATCCAGTGACTACTAATAGTTTAAATAAATTGAATATTAATTGCTAATTTACGCTATATTTTACAGAATGTTTACCTTAATCCTCACTACCCATTTTTGACTTACACCACTTCTGCTCTCAACAGCTCAAATATTGCATGTGTTCACAATTTTGTGTTCCAAAACCGAAGGTAACTTCAAATCATTAGTTAAAATTGATAAGTTAAATATAAGTACCTTGATTCTAACGCTCGTTATTGAAAAAAGACCATATATATGTTCAAAATGTACGGTATATCAATAATAATAATAATAATAATAATAATAATAATAATAATAATAATAATAATAATAATGAAACCCTAATTATTTTATTTCAGTTGTCTCACCACGTCCTTCTTGTAGGATATGTAATTATACCATGATAGCTACCTAAAGTACTCCGAAGTATAGTAATTCACAAACTACATTCTAGTAGCAGCACTGTACACACACCAATACAAAATAAAAGCTCCGACAGTGAGAAATGCTGACGCCAATAGACTAAAATATAGACTATTTAGCACGTGGAGTCCACACCTGTGGAGGTAACGGTTAGCGCGTCTGGCCGCGAAACCAGGTGGCCCGGGTTCAATTCCCGGTCGGGGTAAGTTACCTGGTTGAGGTTCTTTCCGGGGCTTTCCCTAACCCAATATGAGCAAATGCTGGGTAAATTTCGGTGTTGGACCCCGGACTCATTTCACCGGCATTATCAACTTCATCTCATTTAGACGTTAAATAACCTAAGCTGTTGATAAAGCGTCGTAAAATAACCTACTAAAATAAATACCACCTCGAGAACGCATCGACGCACCTGGCATCTGCAGGGTAGATTCAATGTTCACTTAACGCCTTGTGCTCTTGAAGAGTCATAAGCGGCCAGCTACAGATAATTTTATCCCGCGCATGCGTGTCAAGTCGTGTAACCTCCTTGAAAAGAGCAAGACTTTCATGTGAACGTACGTTGCCAAATTTATACAATAAGTCTGTGAAAGTTTCGGGAAGTTTAAACTACTCGATTCAGATGTTATACATTCCTAGTACGTCAACACGACATTAAATAATAAAAAATAGTCGTGCATTAACGGAAACAAGGTCTTCACGTGCTCTTATTGACGCACCGCCACTGCCTGAGAAGGTACAGGTATATAATTTATTGGATGAGACATTTGAAACTCCAATTCACACTAATGGTTTTAAAGTACAATTAAAATAGGCATCGTTATAATTTCTCTCAATTTATAGTAATATAGTCTCTTGAATATATAATACGCAGAAAAACCTTGTACCGTACTTTTACCATTCAATAATAAGTCCTGTACATTAAAAACTTTCTATCTTGAAGTCCAATTTTCCACAAAAGTCAACATGGTAACAACTACCACTATACTTAAAATCATTATCCGCTTATTACTGAAAGCTCTATATTATAACATTATCCCGAAAACTTAAAAAAAAAAAAAAAAAATCCTAGCATCAGAAAAGAAGTTACACTTGAGATGAACACCATAATAGTAGGCCTACATTATTAGCAGGCAACTGTGCGACCCAACCGGATAAACGGTGCTCTTATCTTTTCATCTTTGTCATTTGAGCACAAGAGCACAGTGATGTCAAAGCAAGCGCATTTTTCTGACCTTGACGTCGTGCGCGGGCATTAAGCGCTAGGTATGCTAGGAAGAATAAGCAGCCTGTTGGATTAAGAAAACAGTGGTGCACAAACGGAACGTGAAATTTTATGTCGTTATTTTTATATGGCTTCTTTCTGTTTGTTATTTTCTATATTGTCTGTAAAACAAAAGTACTAACACCTATTTCTTAGCCTAATATTGCAGTTGTGTTTTAAACGTTAATAACATAATAAAGAGTAAAGAAGGAATATTCACACAAATTCCATAATAACTACAACTATACTGTACTAAGAGAATTAAACACATCATTCATAAAGAAAGTGTTATCCCTAAGAAAGACACTGAATATGACATGATAAGTTGAAATTGATATTGATGGTATCTTTAGCCTTATAAAAGTAATCAAAACGATATTATAGTACAAAGCAAAGTTGTCTAGGTATATGTTTTAACTGTAACTAATATTACATAATAAAACTCTTATCGCATTATGCTTTTAGGTGATATTTGTGCGCAAATTTATTTTATGAGAATATTAAATTATCTCGAAATCTGCTGAAGCTATAGAGCTGACGTTTTACCAACACCTAGGCACATATCTTTTGTTCGTGATGTAACAGTATTTGCTTTGTTAATTCATTTCCTTACAAACATTTTCCATGCCAATATTTTCAAACATTTTAATACACTATCTTCAGTAATACGTATTTACGATATATTAGATTTACGAAAACATTATTTTAGTACCTGTAAGACTACTAAAATTTCACTTTTCTGTAAAAAATTTGAGAAGATATTCCTTTTGAATAAAAAAGCAAACTTGTGAAAAATGGACATTAAAATTAAATTATAATGCACTTATACTTCTCAGACAAATCTAAAAATTAACATGGATACAGTTTTAATAAGTTCTCTTCCCTTTATCCATTGAATCAGTGCTGGTCATCCCTGTATATAGCTCGACCAAATGGCATATACTACCTCTTTCGTCTGTCTCTTTCCTTTCCGCTGTACAGCGCTCAGGCTCTCCTGGGCTCTAAAGCGCGCGCTTGCTCCTATGGGCATCAGTTGACAACACTGGCGTAGCCTATACCTAAGCGCTCTTCAATAGACGTTCATTTATTTCACCATGTTCCTTATATGTCTGATACGAGTAATTTAAAACCTTTGCCTCCAACTACTGTCGATTTGTCTGGCAGCCTTCCACATAATTAATATACAAGTTGCAATTCAATTACAACAAGATCGAAGACATTCCAGACGTTAAGTGGGTGACATGACGAAACAGCTTGTTGTCGTTACCAATTTGCTGTTTTCTTTTACCTAGCCTTCATCGTCAGCATGTATCTGGCAAGTAGCTCAGTTTCTTCATTTCTATTCCTAGTTGTATTCTATAGATTCGTGATGAAGGATGGATAGAACAGAGAAAAATTCTCTCCGGCACCGGTACTCGAACCGGGGTTTTCAGCTCTACTTGCTGACGCTTTATCCACTGAGCCACACCGGATTCCAGTTCCGATGCCGGATTGAATCCCCTCAGTTTAAGTTCTGTCAATTTTCCCTTGATGGCCTACCCTCATGTAATGTGTCACAGATGTGTGACAGTGGCACAATGTTCAACGCACTATGTACAGAGGTGCACTCATTACGAGTTACTAAGTGGCCGGGATCCGACGGGATGAGCGCCGTCTTGAATCACTAAGTGATTATTTACGCATATCATATTATTATGGTGTACTGAAGTACATACCCATCACCGTAAAAACAGCTTGTTACGAAACCTAACAATAAGCCTTTATATTACCGGTTGTTCCGTATGGCTGTGAAACTTGGACTCTCACTTTGAGAGACGAACAGAGATTGAGGGTTTTTGAGAATAAGGTGCTTAGGAAAATATTTGGGGCTAAGAGGGATGAAGTTACAGGAGAATGGAGAAAGTTACACAACGCAGAACTGCACGCATTGCATCCTTCACCTGACATAATTAGGAACATTAAATCCAGACGTTTGAGATGGGCAGGGCATGTAGCACGTATGGACGAATCCAGAAATGCATATAGAGTGTTAATTGAGAGGCCAGAGGGGAAAATACCTTTGGGGAGGCCGAGACGGAGATGGGAGGATAATATTAAAATAGATTTGAGGGAGCTGGGATATGATGGTAGCGACTGGATTAATCTAATCTTGCTCAGGATAGGGACCAATGGCGGGCTTATGTGAGGACGGCAATGAACCTCCGGGTTCCTTAAAAGCCAGTAAGTAAGTAAGTACTGAAGTACATATGATATTTCTGTGCAGAAATTCTGCGTTACCATATGATGAAGTATGGATAGATCAGAAAAAAAAGAGAAAATATATCATAATAGGCCTAATATGATACGAGTAAGTAATCACTTAGTGATTCAAGACGAAGCTCATTCCGTCGGATCCCGGCCACTTAGTCACTCGTAATGAGTGCACCTCTGTACATAGTGTTGGACATTGTGCCACTGTCACATATTCTGTGACACAGTACATGAGGGTAGGTCACCAAAGGGAAAACTGAGAGATAGCACTTAAACTGAGGGGATTCGATCCGGCATCGGAAATGGAATCCGGTGTGGCTTAGTGGATAAAGCGTCAGTACGTAGAGCTGAAAACCTGAGTTCGAA
Source organism: Periplaneta americana (assembly GCF_040183065.1). Classification (NCBI taxonomy): domain Eukaryota; kingdom Metazoa; phylum Arthropoda; class Insecta; order Blattodea; family Blattidae; genus Periplaneta; species Periplaneta americana. The sequence goes on along the minus strand of NC_091117.1, from coordinate 203,530,046 downwards.
CCCCGGTGCCAGAGAGAATTTTTCTTTGTTCTACCCATCCTTCATCATATGATAACGCAGAATTCCTGCACGGATATATCATATGTACTTCGGTACATCACAATAATACTATACATTCGTGTATTCTTGAACGATTGTCGCTGGTGTCTCATATGTGAATTAATAGCATTTTATTTTATAGACTGGGGAGTAATGTGTATGGATCCAAACTTTATAGACTTCAATATTTTCAAAATTACTATTTGTCACACATGTTATCGCGAAGGGAACTCTTTCTGTTAATTGTGTTACCATTTTCTTATTTTAAGCTTAAAATTAAAAGTTGTTGTAAACTAGATTTGTTTGCCTCTTTTCGTGCTTATTGTACATAAGTGATAATGGTGTCCGAAACATATAATTTATAAACTTTAAAATTACCAATATTCCGTAATATTACCAAGGAACTTACTGCCACAACAGCATCTTTCTTCCTGTGCACTTGGACAGAGAACATTTTAGTATTTAGAAATTATTTAGCCCACATTTACAGCTCAGGGGAGAGTCGGGTAATATCGGACAGTGCGTTTCTTTCATCTACCACCATATGGTAGTACCTGAATGATATGGTTACGTTTCTCTATGCGACATCACAGAAACGTAACCATGTCAATCAGGTACTATCATCGTGTGGTAGATGAAAGAAACTCACTGTCCGATATTACCCGATGTCCGATACTACCCGACTCTCCCCTATATACAGAGTGGGTTAAAAGTCGCTTTCACCAAACACATTCTTACATTTAATTACATTCAATTTAGTGGTTAGTGGGATTTAAAAAGGGCGCGTCAGCTACTATGGCTATTTGCCCCCTTATCTAAAATCCTTCACAAAACAGAAACACAATACAATAACCAGAATGCTTAAAAGAACTAAAAAGCGTTGTCACGGTTCAAACGAGGTTCACAAATGCAGTTTCAACAAGGTGATGCATAAAAATCATAAAAGTGAGCAGTTCTCAGACCTTAGCTGGTATTTAAAAAGAAACTATAAAAGAAAACAAATGCCACCAGAAATAACTTATCTGGCGCATTTATAAAATACTCGGATGTAAAAGGTCAGAATGTCAAGTTTGTTAAAAACATATACTAAATAACAAATGTAACCTTCGGATGTAAATACATTCAATTTACATTTGACTACACATTACAGATTTTGTTCAAAATGGAGACCCTGTTTCTCGTTACACAATTCACAACGTTTAGACAGTGATTTACAGATAGCATAACATAGAACACGATTTTCACGAATCTATCGCAACTGATGCAGATCCTGCGGATTCTGAACAGAAACATCATTTTTCAGGATACCCCACACGTTAATTTGCGATTCATTGCAAGAAATAGCAGTTATTGCATACAGACGCAACTCAACACAATAAAAGAAAACAACAACAATAACAAGATATGACATCGGGAAAACAGTTGACGCACGAACATGGTTGTCAACCCACCACTTATTACATCAGCAATTCGTTTATTCAATTTATGACATCTATATATGTGTACAAGTATGAAACCTAAGAACGAATATTGGGGAAAGCGACTTTTGACCCGTCTTTTTAGGCAAACTCAGCTAATTTCGCAGTATCTCATAATATTAATCTAGTTGTGGAGTTGTCCGTGTTTGTTTGAGCTTACAAAAAATACGGACAAATGCTGAACCTGTCGGGGATGTTTCATGCAGGAAGATCCTATTGCAACGCATTCTGGCGAAAGTTATACAACTATCTGCTTTAGTAGGTGTGTGTTTGCTCAGATAGAGTGAGTAAATTTGCAGTGTTGTGTTTCTGGACGTTTTATCATCGAGATATTCAGAACTGTAAGTATCAAACTGTGATTAATGAATTCTCCACATTCTTATGATTAATTTGAACCCTTGCTTGTTGCTTTATCTAATATAGTTTGTTCGTAATATGCTTTTGCCGGTACTCAATTTCTTAACCAGTTTCCGCTAGTTGCCGGCAGAACAGTTAGAGTGGCACACAGATTCGAACTTATTTTAAGAAGAGCTATGGGCTAAGTATGCGTCAGCAAGAAAATCTGTCCTACCATAAAGTAACAGCCTGAACTCCATCGAATTTGAACGATTTTTATGATGTGCTAGGAAGTGTGTATGAGAAGGCAGAACTGAGTAACAAGCCTAATCTCATTTGGAATTTAGATGAAACAGGGTTTTAATTTGTTACCAAACCTAACAAAATTGTGTTCCCAAAAGGAGCAAAGTCTCTCTACCTTCAAACAATGGCAGAGAAAAGAGAAACAACAATTGTCTTGACAGTGGAAACGGATTCGGATTAGGCCTAAATAGTTCTCATGATGTTTTTTTTTTCTATCTTTAGCATTATGTTTAATGCAGATATGTGTTAGATAAATTTATTAATTTACAATTAATATGCAAGCCTTTTCCTGTTATTAATGTTAATAATTCAAGCCCAGTTGTTCTATATTTATCGCCTAGTTTGCTAATGTGTGTCCAGTTCATGTGTCTAAACATGTGCTGATGATTAGATTGCATTAAAACATGTTTTGAGCTAAAAAGAGTATTCTTGAAAATTGCACAAGTATTACTGCGAAATTACCCGAGCAGTGCTGCGAAGTTACACGAGTTCCTGAAACATAGACATATTATAATCTCATACTCATATAATCAGATACTAGCTACAGTTCCAACAGCAGCAGGTCGTCTCACGTCTACATAACTACTTCAAACAGAGGATGTTTTATAGTGATCTATACATCTGCCACGTTCAAACGACATAACTACTTCAAACATAGGATGTTTTATAGTGATCTATACAGTTGCCACGTTCAAACGACATAACTACTTCAAACATAGGATGTTTTATAGTGATCTATACAGTTGCCACGTTCAAACGACATAACTACTTCAAACATAGGATGTTTTATAGTGATCTATACAGTTGCCACGTTCAAACGACATAACTACTTCAAACATAGGATGTTTTATAGTGATCTATACAGTTGCCACGTTCAAACGACATAACTACTTCAAACATAGGATGTTTTATAGTGATCTATGCAGTTGCCACGTTCAAACGACATAACTACTTCAAACATAGGATGTTTTATAGTGATCTATACAGTTGCCACGTTCAAACGACACATAATTCATCACTCATTGGACAAGAGTTCCACAGAATATTATGAAGTTTAATTACAACACTACGTGGTTTTTAACATTATTTTAATTTTATGACTTGTAATATTACATTTTAATTATGGAGATGTTTTGTACACCATTAATCTTAAACAGTTTATCTACCACCAATGTAATGGCTACACAGCTTGATATTGAGATATTGTATAATTGTGCCTGAAGATGCCTGAATGGGCGAAAACGTTTGCAATTTGTAATTCATGTATATAAAACTTAACGACCATATAATATAAGTCATTATTTTACATTGATTTGTCATTTGACTGAGTAACAAATATTATATTGTGTTTATCTATATAATCTCATGTTTTAGATGGAGCTATTTCCCTGTTGGGATACACTTAAAAAAATAAAATTTTTATACCAACCAATACAATTATATCTAGTGATTAACTGCTGCATTAAGGAAATTTTTTCAAGCATTTTTGGTTATAATTATAGACAGGAAACCTTAATACTGCGAAATTAGCCGAGTTTGCCTTATATTAGATATCCTTGCCATTTAGACCTATTACCATTAGACTTAATTTGTTGGACATTAGTTGCGATTAGACACTATGCGCATTAGATCTTGTTTATTTTTACTTATTTGAACTGAAATAAATAATCAGTTTGGTTTGAAATTTATTGGAGGTTTGTAACTTTAGCAGGAGAAAGATACTATGCATCAAACAGTGGTTTCATTAATATCAGACTAGCAGTTTATTTAGTGGTTGTTAAAGTGTATAATGATGAAGTGTATTTCCGTAACATTATATATCAGTTAATCCTCCAGATCTGTAGAACAATCTCGCTTTGCAGTTTAAATCTTCACTACTTTATGACATGCAACTCGGAACGTAAATGGTTTCGCTCTGGTTCCAGTTAATGCTTTGAGTGTGAGAAATTATTGCCATTTACTGAGAAATAGACGAGACTGTACGCATTGTTTCTGTCGGTAACACAAGTTATTATAACATAATTTGTAGTGGCCTCATAAACTGCGAAGAAAGTAAGTACATATCTATTGTACAAATTTCGTTTGTTTTTTGTTGTAAAAGTTTTCGTGATGAAAAACAACATTCATGTTATTAATAAATTAAAATAACGAAATAACATTCGTGATAAACGGATTATATGAAAGATGTCAAAATCATTTCAAAGCTCTAAAGCGTGTACTTTCACGATGCTTGTTTTGCTCTTGATACCAACTACAGGGACATCATTTTATTTTTACTAACATTTCTATTATTAACCTGGCTATACCTTTGGATTAACGGTTGAAAAGCGGAAACACCGTTTGATACCCCCTTCCACGACTGGAGTTCGATGATACTGGCGTAAAATACAAACAAATCACTTTATTAGGTACAGAAGGGAAGAAAAGTAGTTCATCCATTTACGTAAAGTAGGAAATATCGCGATTTTAAGTTTGATAATTTTCATTATGTTTTTGTTTAATCAAAATACAGTACAGTATTAACAATAAGTGTTTTTACTCGCGAACTGAGCTATCCATTCGGACATATTCATTATGCAGTGTATGTTGTATGTCTACAGCACATTAGCGTACAATATAGAGAATGAAGTTAAATTGAAAAATAATCATAATATGGATATTTAAACACATTTTTGAGAATGGTGGCTGTTCATTTCGATACAGGCTTCAGTTCTTTTTTGCATATTATCGCACTACAGACTATTGTACCTAATTCCAATTACCAGTTTCGTCCTTCGTACTAGTAACTCATGTTGAAATAATTCTGTACCTACTCTATAAAAGAATATCTTACGTACTGTAAATTCAATTTCACTTCTACCCGATCCGAAAAGATAAAATTACTCAGACATGCTATCTACTGTCCGTCCAAGCGGTTTTGTCACAGGGTCGTAGAAAGGAGGGAAATCACGTGACAATTAATTAACGAGGCCCCTTTATTTTAGTTACTTTAAACAGTTGTATAATATTAAAGTTTACAGAAAAGAGCTAAGACAGCCCAGCCACTAGCCTTTACAGAGGGCCGAGCAGAAACGGGTGGGGGACATCGGGATGTGACATAGGCAAACGGACGGCAGTACCTGTGCGAAAATATGATTCAATATTGAAAGCTCTTTCGTCATTGGAAAACGCGAACATATTTCTGGAACGTACTATACTCACTAACTCAGTACTTTTTACTATGACCGTAAGGCGACTGACTGTATACGCTTGGTTCTGTGTGGAGAACGGTTGGAAGTTTACTAGTAGAGGGGGTGGGAGTGAAGTGCATTAAAAAACTCAGGTACAATGAAAATTGAGTCCACACCTATGGAGTAACGGTCAGCGCGTCTGGCCGCGAAACCAGGTTCGAATCCCGGTCGGGGCAAGTTACCTGGTTGAGGTTTTTTCCGGGGTTTTCCCTCAACCCAATACGAGCAAATGTTGGGCAACTTTCGGTGCTGAACCCCGGACTCATTTCACCGGCATTATCACCTTCATTTCATTCAGACGCTAAATAACCTAGATGTTGATAAAGCGTCGTAAAATAACCCAATAAAATAAAAAAATAAAATGAAAATTGAAGTAAAAATAAAATGATGTCCCTGTATAATACTAGGATAAATGAATGATTCAGCTAATGAATCAATTAATGAATGAATGAACCAAGCAGAGAATCAACGAATCAGTCAATAATCCATAGATGAACGAATCAATGAATCGATGGATAAATCAATGAGTCAATAGATGGATGAATCGATGGATGATTGATTAAATGTAGTGAGAGAGGAAGAATTATCAATTAAATGGTAGGCCAATACGATGACAATCGCGTCCTTGCAAGGGCTCTTGTAACTCCTGCATGGCTCAATGTGGTCTGCCTTTGCCTCCACTCACAAAGAGTGAGAAATAACTCGAATATTCGATAACCAGAACACTGAGACACTCCGTTTTGCATACTGACTACAGAGCCAGGCGTTCAACAGCAATATACAGAGTGATTCACGAGGATTTACCGTCCTTTAAGGAGCTTATTTCCGAAGACATTCTGAGCAAAAATTGTCATATAAACATGTGTCCTATTCTCAATATTTACAGAGTTACGTTTCGTTATTGGAACGCATTGCTGTGAACGCGTGATCTTGGTCAGCGTGCAGTCAGCAGCCAGCGCGAGCGCTACGGAAATCAAAGATAGCCGTATGCAGTTACGTAGCGCGACGAGTGCCGTTCACAAGCGTGCGGCCAAGTGTACTCAAGCGGACGGCGACATTTTTTAAAATGTGTTGTAAACTCTCCAAGATTGTAAATTAGGATGCAAAATTGAACTGTAAATAATTAAGTCGGTGGAAGTGGTGTGATTTGTAATAATTGTTGTGATAAGTGCGTAAGAATAATGTAATTTTCTAGTTAAAAATAGAAAAATATGTCTGTACGAGGCAACTAAGGAGTTCACAGCACATTTTTAGCTTCATAATACTTATTATGGATATATTAATTTGTCCTACAGAATTTATCTGTAATATTGACACTTAATATTTTAGGAGAAAATTTCGCTCCGGCGCCGGGGATCGAACCCGGGTCCTTGGTTCTACGTACCAAGCGCTCTGACCACTGAGCTACGCCGAATTCAATCCAAAGCATCGGATCGAACTCTCCTCCTTCGATGTTTCCCTTTGTGGCCTGACTCCAAGTTAGGCATATATATGTTGACGTGTATCCAATGTCAACTGTCTTTATACTAGGAGCACACTCAGCTGAGTGACTTGTTGGTCGGGAATCCGCAGTTATTATGCACTGCTAGCTAAGATATTACAGATAAATTCTGTAGGACAAATTAATACATCTATAATATTCTCTCAGCTACCAGTACATAATAACTTCGGATTCCCGGCCAACAAGTCACTCAGCTGAGTGCGCTCCTAGTATAATGGCAGTTGACATTGGACATATACGTCAACATATATGCCTAACTTGGAGTCAGGCCACAAAGGGAAACATCGAAGGAGAATTCGATCCGATGCTGTGGATTGAATTCGGCGTAGCTCAGTGGTCAGAGCGCTTGGCACGTAGAACCAAGGACCCGGGTTCGATCCCCGGCGCCGGAGCGAATTTTTCTCCTAAAATATTAAATGTTCATAATACTTGCCAATTAAAGAAATGATACTTCTGAATGGTTCATTATCTGTTTGTATTATTCTTTTACCTTCAAACTAAAGAAAAAACGTATTTTACAAACAACTTCAAATTAGTGTAACTCTGAAAATATTGAGAATAGGAACTATGTTTATATGAAATTTTTTGCTCAAAATATATTCAGAAATAAGCTTCAAAAAGGACCGTAAATCCTCGAGAATCACCGTGTATAATTTATATTTTTCGTAATCGGTTGTGCACGACTGTACCTGGTGTTCATTCAGCCTCTACCAGAGGGTGTTTCCTTTTGGGTAAAGGCGGCAGGCACGTAGGATTGACATCCCTACTACTACTAATGTCTTATTTTGTAGAAACAGTGGAAGCCTTCACTTGCCACCTCCACGGCCCGTAATGAGGTCTCAGTTTCACTAGTGTTGACAAGTGCAGTGAAAGATTCCGCTCTTTGGGGAAAGATGACCATTATGTGTAGAGGAATTCCACTTCTGACAGTCTCGCGAGCCTGAAAACTCTGCAGACTTCCACCACAGTCTGGTATATACAGTCCCGAAGCTCAATACGTAGTAAATATGCATCCATAGATAGTTGCTAACCACAAGGTTTGCTACTATCGCCACATTACAGACAATGCGAAATAGTACCTGCACAGTCTATTGTTTCTAGTACCCTCACAACTCAAGTTTCGTGACTGTATATTCTGTCTGAATCACGAAGATGAGACAGAAGTCATCCCTACGGAAACAAGCGGAACTGAACTGTAGGCTCAATCACGGAGAGGCGCCGCGGGGGAGGGAAGAATATGTTAAAGCAGTCGTTTAAATCCGACCTCTCGCCGGCTCTCTTCCAGAAGAATAGAGAAGCTGACCTGGATATTGTTGTAATTCTTTCTCTTTCGTTACCGCGATGCACAAAACAGTCAGTTTCTCCACCAAACAACAACAGTTAGCGTCCAGACATCGGAGCGACAGGAGCGCGTCTCGGATCCGTCTGACCAGGTATGTACAACCGGAATAATTATGCGTGTGCGTGAGAGAAAGGAGAGACACACACACACACACATTCATCCTCGTGTGTTTTGACTTGATTCATAATTAATTGTACTTGATGCTGGCCATCAGGTCTGTACACGCACCCAGGTGTCAATACTTCAGTCATCTGCTTCTTTAATGAATTAGAGAAAGACTAGAGGAATGGAAGTAGGTTACCAGGATCGGTAATTAGGAAGGAAACCTGGACATCTGAGTCCGAATTCCAGGTACGATGGAAGTCAGCGTCATGATAATCCCACTTCTCTCATGTTCCACCAAATTTTCGCATTTCGATGTAAGTTTAGAAAGAATGAAGTATCTTTTCATTTAAACATCGACAACTGTCCCATAATTAAAGTACCACATAAATTCCACAATTTGGGACATCTGGCCGAAATCTACGGCTGACCACTAGGATCAAGAATACAAAACAGAGGTTAACTTAAAAATACAATATGAATGCGGAGAGAATACGGAACAATGATAAATTTAAAAATAAAGTACAATTTGATTTCGGAGAAACATGAGATATAAATACATTGAAGAGAAATGAAATTAAGTAAAAAAATATATATATTACGTAGTATTATAAAAGTGATTGTGTGGATAATGAATCTCTCAATACCATTAGACAAATTTTGTTAATGTCCTCATTAGAAAATTTAAAGAAAGGGGAATGATTTTGGTTGACTTAAATGAAGTTCCCCTAAAGCCAAAAAGAAGTCCTTTCACTTCCCATGTATTAATATTCATTTTGTATCTCTCACTGAAGTGAGGAATACATGGGTTGTAAATAGACTTCTTTTCATCGTTAACGTTATTGGCTTGTTGAACATCCTTCTCAAAACGGACAGTGGGGTCAAGAATGAGGCTTCTTTGATTCCGGCGATTGATGGCTATTAAGACATTGCCAAAGCCTACTTTTGTATTGTATTTTATTGCAGTTGTTTACATTCCATGGTATTCGTACATCGCTTTACAGCTAGAATATGGTTCATGTAAAAAAAAAATCTTAATAGTACTAGAAAATCTTAACCCTTAACTTGGCAAAGTTTCATTTCTTACACTAGTTTATTAAACCTTGTCGGACCGTACAGAAAACAACTATCGCAATGTCCATATTTTTATATGTTATGAAATATTATAGTACTGTGAAATTTTAATTTTCCTACCATTTCTTTTCTGTTGTTTTATTAACATTATAAGCATATAGCCTATTAGCCTATAGGATACATTTTCAATTTAATAGTAATATACGTTACAAGAGCGGTATGTTGACGTTTTCATGGTCGAGGAAAAGACTGAAAAAACGAAACGTAGTTGAGCTTTTTTAATTTCCGAGAACATGAAAACAAACATACCGCTCGTGTATCGTACATTATTTTGTGCGAAGATCGTTTATTACATACCTGAAAGACGAATTTCTAGTTAGTTGCAATGAAATCTCCATGTTGGTTTCTGTTTAATGACGGCAACTTCGGAAAACCAAAATATCTTTCTTCGAGATTGTTGCTATAAAATGTTTTCTGTGTTTACTATACTCCAGCAGGCCGTGATATAAGTCTGTCTTTCCCCCCCCCCCCAGTCTATAAATGCGAACTTAAAACAAACGGTAAGGTTATGTAATGATTTATTTTTCATTTTAATATTTTAACAATATTATTTATATAAGTTAACATATTGCAGTAATAACATCCGGATCTGGAATCTTGTTGATTTTTTCACGGCTTCCTTAATGTTACTTGTATCAGGAATGCAATAAGTTTCGTGGAGTAGTAGACTTTACTTAATTTTTGCAAGTATTTAAAAACAATAATTAACATTGCAATTTAGGTGAAATTGCAGTGGTAAGTTTCCAATTTATAATTATTACTATGTTAAACGTCTCTAAAAATAATATGTTAAAAGCCTAAAGCAGTAAAATGAATGTCACGCTTAAGCGGTAAGAAGAGGGAAATTGTTATGTGTGTTACGTTGGGAATACTGAATGTAGTATTTCACACTTACCGCGTATTGGTTCTGTGCGGAAAACAAGCAAATATGTACGATCTCGTTCAAAATCTTAACCCTTAACGGCAAAGTTTCATTTCTTACACTAGTTTATTAAACCTTGTCGGACCGTACAGAAAACAACTATCGCAATGTCCATATTTTTATATGTTGTGAAATATTATAGTATTGTGAAATTTTAATTTTCCTACCATTTCTTTTCTGTTGTTTTATTAACATTATAAGCATATAGCCTATTATCCTATAGGATACATTTTCAATTTAAAGGTTAATTGAGGGGCTGGGTGTAAGAAGGGCATTTTAGGGGATGTGCCCTCTTTGAGTAGGCCTAAAACGCTTTATTGAGTTCTCTGATCTGTTATGCATTTTTTAAAAGATGTTTATATTAAAAGTACCAGGTCTCTTGGACCATTGCCTATTATGCATATGATCACCAAGTTGTAGTTCAATACTGTGATCACAGAGATCAGGAGTACCCAAAATGTAAAGGCGTGCATAGATCACATTATTACGGTTTGAATTTTCAACATCAATTTTCTCAAAACTTGCATTTGAGAGAAATGCCTTTCTTGCACCCAACCCCTAAATTATAGTCACAGTCTAGTAGAAATATCATACAGAAGAGTTTTACAATATAGTCTACTAGTACAACACAAAGGTTTAGTATCAATACTAAATACAAGACAAAAATATTCATAAGCGTTGTTGAATATCATAAATTCACCATCAGAATTGAAGGCGTAAGAAATTAGGTACTTCTTTAATTTGGCCCTAAATAATCTTATGTTTTGAGTTTATTTTTTATACCCATAGAGAGGCTATTACTAATTTTTACTGCCATATAACGCACTCCTTTTTGATAGCACGATAGACTTGCCGATGAAGTATGAAAGTCATTTTTTGATGAATATTTATGCTACGAATTTTTGCATTAATTACAAAGTTTTCACGATTACATACGAGAAAGCTTATTCATGCAAAATTAATATACTGACAAGCCATGGGCATTATCGGTAGTTTCTTAAAAATGTTTCCACATGATTCCCTAGATTTGGCACCTCTTATTATTCTAATTACTCTTTTTTGTAGTAGGAATATTCTGTTACCATCTGTAGAATTCCCCAGAATATTATTCCAAAACTCATTACCGAGTGGAAGTATAAAACGTATATTGTTTTTTAAGTTATTGACATTTACTATCTCTTGCACAGATCTAATAACAAAACATGGTGAATTTAGTTTGGGGGTAATTTCTTTAATATAGTTTTTCAAATTTAACACATTATCGATTTGTAAGCCAAGAAATTTGGTTGTTGTTGTTGTTGTTGTTTCTATTACGGACCTATTGTTAATTATTACGCTTGAAATTTACGAGGCTGATACTAAGGACTGGATTAATGTGTCATCCTACTCGGAAAAATGAACTTTGATGAAGTGAAATACTAATTTACTGGATGAATTTACACAGGAATTTATATTATAGGTTAATTTATGCAGAGAAAACAACAACTACGTTGAGCATTAATTAGTATAAGTACTTTCTTGTTAACCTTAACTTGCAAGTAAAATAGAAATCGATGTCCGCGCTGTTCCGGTCTAAATAGCTGAACATATTTCAACATGAAGCGACAAGTAAGGGGGAGAGGCCATGTCGGTCTATCAGATTCCCAGTCTTTTGTGTGTCACCTGAATTCTCTTTTATATAAGAGCATCATACAAAGAGAATATGTTAGGGATACAACAAAACATGATGAAACATGTAGGCTAGCGTTACTAATCATAATCCTCTTGAAAATTATTATTATTATTATTATTATTATTATTATTATTATTCACACTTTTTGTCCAAGGACAGGTCTCCCACCGCAAACCCAGCATGCTCCAATATTTCCAATTTCTGCCTTCCTCTTAGTCACCGCATATGAACCATGTACAGGTATCTTAACATTGTCCATCATCTGATATCTTCTTCCACCTCGAATTTTTCTCCCGTTCACCATTCCTACCAGTGCATCCTACAGTAGCCAGTGACCCAGTCAATTCCTTTTTCTCTTCCTGATCAGTTTCAGCATCATTCTTTCTTCACCCACTCTCTCCAACACAGCTTCATTTCTTATTCTGTTTGTCCATTTCACACGCTTGATTCTTCTTCATATCCACATTCCAAATGCTTCTAATCGTTTCTCTTCACTTCACCGTAATAACATGTTTCTTCCCATATAATACCACACTCCACACGAAGCACTTCACTTCACTACTCTCTTCCTTAGTTCTCTTTCCAGAGGTCCGCAAAAGATGCTTCTTTTTCTGTTAAAAGCTTCCATTATTATTATTATTCACATTTTTTGCCCGAGGACAGGTCTCCCACTGCAAACCCAGCATTCTCCAATATTTCCAATTTCTGCCTTCTTCTTAGTCACCGCATATGAACCATGCACAGGTATCTTAATATTGTCTATCATCTGATATCTTCTTCCACCCCGAATTTTTCTCCCGTTCACCATTCCTACCAGTGCATCCTACAGCAGTCAGTGACCCACCCAATTCCATTTTCTCTTTCTGATCAGTTTCAACATCATTCTTTCTTCACCCACTCTCTCCAACACAGCTTAATTTCTTATTCTGTCTGTCCATTTCACACGCCTAATTCTTCTCCATATCCACATTCCAAATGCTTCTAATCGTTTCTCTTCACTTCGCCGTAACGGCATGTTTCTTCCCCATATAGGGGAGAGTCGGGTAGTATCGGACATCGGGTAATATCGGACAGTGAGTTTCTTTCATCTACCACATGATGATAGTGCCTGATTGACATGGTTACGTTTCTGTGATGTCGCATAGAGAAACGTAACCATGTCATTCAGGTACTACCATATGATGGTAGATGAAAGAAACGCACTGTCCGATACTACCCGATGTCCGATACTACCCGACTCTCCCCTACTACCACGCTCCACACGAAGCACTTCACTTCACTAGTCTCTTCCTTAGTTCTTTTTCCAGAGATCCGCAAAAGACGCTTATTTTTCTGTTGAAAGCTTCCTTTGCCATTGCATTATTATTATCATTATTATTATTATTATTATTATTATTATTGTTATTAACACTTTCTGTCCAAGGACAGGTCTCCCACTGCAAACCCAGCATTCTCCAATATTTCCAATTTCTGCCTTCCTCTTAGTCACCGCATATGAACCATGCACAGGTATCTTAATACTGTCTATCATCTGATACCTTCTTCCACCCCGAATTTTTCTCCATTCACCATTCCTACCATTGCATCCTTCAGTAGCCAGTGACTCAACCAATTCCTTTTCCTCTTCCTGATCAGTTTCGGCATCATTCTTTCTTCATCCTCTCTCTCCAGCACAGCTTCATTTTTTATTCCGTCTGTCCATGCCTAATTCTTCCCCATATCCACATTCCAAATGCTTCTAATCCTTTCTCTTCACTTCGCCGTAACGGCATGTTTCTTCCACATATAATACCAAACTCCACACGAAGCACTTCACTTCACTAGTCTCTTTCTTAGCTCTTTTTCCAGAGGTCCGCAAAAGATGCTCCTTTTTCTGTTAAAAGCTTCCTTTGTCATTGCATTATCATTATTTATGCCATCATGTCTGGCAAAGATGAAACAGACAACCAAAATTTGAGTTGCCTCAACCCATGCTGAATCGTTTGCATCCTCGAAATCCGCTACTTAGGAAGAGAGGCATTATGCACATGTCACCAGATTTAGTGTGCGATCTCTACCAACTTCACAAAGAAACAACATATTTACTGAATGTCGTTGGCGCACACACATTCCCTAGTATATGACCATATTCTTCAATTACAAACAAACAACAAATCTTGCGCAAGCGCATTGCACTCAAGCAGACGGAACATTACTGCCTGGGACCGGGATGCATAGGAACTCTCTGTATTGCTCATATAATAATCTACTTGAACAGCAGAATTTATGAATAAAATCAAATATCCTGTTCATTTGGTATTATAAAAAGTGTATTTTTACGCAACTCAGTAAACGATAGTGCATATTTTTATTTTGTTGCATATTAAATAATTTTATTCATGTAGGCTATGCCTTTTAAAAATAGTTTAAGAAAATAAACCATAAGCGGCACTGGAGTACGCAGAATTTTGGGGGGTCATTATTAAAATCGTTCACAATTTACATTATCAGCCTTTAAAATTGTGTGTATTATTATTATTATTATTATTATTATTATTATTATTATTATTATCATCAGCTGAGTTTTCACAGGGGTAAGTTCGCTACAACATCGTCACGCTGAAGCTGCGGAGAAACATTTGCCAATGTGAAATTTTCACTAACCTCGCGAGAATCACTACACGACTTTTTGCTAAAAAATTGTAAAATAAAATTGAGCTTTCTGGTCGTTTAGACATTTAAAAGAACCCGGAACTATAATGTGAAGTTTATATTAAAAACATGAACTGTCAAATACACAAAACGTTAAAAAGAACGTTTTACAACAAAATCAGAACTCAAACTAACGAACGGGTGAATACCGCTCTTAAAATGAGTTTAAAATCGACAATGCACAATATTTAACATAAGAACTGACGAAACAACCTTTTCAATATGTTTCAAAAACAAGTTAAATTTCATATTATGTCAGTTTCATTTTATTACAAGGGGGTAGTAGTTGGTAGGTCTCTCTACAACAAAGATATTATTGTTATAATTTGAATGTGCCGTAGCACCAAGCACAGAGATTATACTGAAGGAGGAGGAGGACTATGTCTTATGTCGATGTAGATTTTGTTATTCTGACAGTGAAAAATTAGAGGAGGGGGAAATGGTTATGGATAAAAAAAAGTACTCAAACATAAATGTCTTTTTTTTTTCAAAAAGTTCGAGGGGGAGGTTAAAACCCAGTAATCCCCCCTTGCGTACTACGCCCCTGATAAGTGGTAATATCAATTGCAGCATGATAAAGGGATTGACTTTTTGGAAAACGCGTAAAATGTGTATCATGAGAAAGTATGTGTTATCTTCGTGAAACTCGTATAATTACTCGTATTTTCCTGTGATGTGTTTTAGATAGGCAAGGAATTTAGCACCTATGGGTGAATCCAGAAATGTATATACAAGCTGTTAGTTGGAAGATCTGAGGTAAAAAAGACCTTTGGAGAGGCCGAGACGTAGCTGGGAGGATAATATTAAAATGGATTTGAGGGAGGTGTGATATAATTATTATTATTATTATTATTATTATTATTATTATTATTATTATTACTATTTTTATTTTTATTTTATTTTTTTATTTTTTGTTATGTATTTATTTATACTGACAGAGTTAAGGCCATATGGCCTTCTCTTATACTCCACCAGGTCACAAAGTATACAAGCAGTGAAAATTTAACAAAAAGTTACAGTTATGATAGTAGGGACTGGACCGATGGTGGGCTTATGTGAGGGCGGCAATGAACCTTCGTGTTCTTTAAAAACCATTTAAATCAGTGACCGGCATGTTCCGTGCTCTGTGACGTCATACCACGGAGCCACCACGCTCTTTGCTCGGCAATCTCTGCATACTGAGCACAGCGTGGAGAGAAGGTTCAACTGAACAGTGGTGGTACGGCGCCTATGCACTGACAGAGCGCGATCCATTCGTCTGAGGTAGTATAGGAACAGCACGATTACAATACATTTGTACGAAAACAAAACTGTACATCCGTGATAAATCAATGTAACAAAATATTTCGGTTTGTAATCAAATTTAATATACTTATAATAATATGAAATTCATAATACAGCCAGCTGCAGAAGCGTTCGCATTATGTAAATGAGGCTCCGAAACTGCTATAAATATAAAAATATAGAAATAAATAATTTAAGCTGTACTGCAACACTTTGTCTACTCGGAAACTTGAAAACAGTTCAAGTGCTTTTAACAGACATTTTCCTACACAATATACAGATTGAACTATATAGGCCCTAACTTGGTGAGTAGTATGCAAAGTATATTTCAACTTTCGAAACACACCATCACTTTGTGTTACTACCGTGCCCAAGCTAAACGCTTTGTCGAGATCAAACTGTGTTATGGAGTATGGAGGAATGGCGAAGCGTTTGATTTGTGGCAAGCTGTTTCAGCATGTAAAGAAATTCAATATACAATGCCATTATTCTGTATGCCACACAAATGATTACGACAAATATGGGGGAGAATATCGACAAGTACTAGTGCAGCAATTGAAAGATAAATTGTTAAGTGAAGCTAGGGAACACACTGTCAGTGAATCAATGGTAAGCTTAAGGCTTAAGATATAGGATTTCACTAGCCATTGCAAAGAACATGCGTTCTTTTAATGACGGGGAATTTGCCAAGAATGTTGCCATCATGACCGCAGAGTATTTATTCCCTAGCAAAATACAGGAATGTGATTCCATCAATTTATCTCCAAGAACTGTCGTATCATGGCTGCACTGACGCCACTGCGCTGGTGCGTGATAACAGTAATACGACTCAACTGCTCGCTCTTCCAAGCTCTTGAGGCCTGACTGGCTCTTACGTCATAACTGCAGCATCTGCCGGCCACTGATTTAAATAAATAAGTAATGTTAAGATTTTACGAGGTTCTATGTTTTGTTATATAAAATACAGTAGCGTGCAAATTAATCCGAACAACGTAATTACTTATGCAAAAACACTCAAACGGGATTAAAAAAGGATCTAAGACATACCTCAGTAATCTATGTGGCCTCCCTTGTTCCTAATAACAGCTCTGAAACGATTTGGCATGCATTCCACTAATTTCCCACAAATATTCTTCATTTCTTCATCGCGACACCATACACCAATGAGGGCAGAAATCATCTTCTCCTGTGCAGAACAATCCATTTTTTGCATTCTTCTTTTGCAAATTGACCACAAGTTCTCAATGGGGTTGATGTCGGGTGAGTTGCCTGGCCAGGGGAGTACCTGAATATTCTTCTTGTTGAAGAATTCTGTAGTTTTTCGAGACGTATGGCATGGTGCCAGGTCTTGTTGGAACACACCTCTGCCATCCGGAAATGATTTTTGCAGTTGGGGTACGATTCAGGTTTCCAATAAGTGAATATATTTGTCAGAATTCATCATTCCCTTGATAGGTATTAATGCTCCAGGCACTTCATGTGTAAAACAACCCCAAAACATTACTTTAGGGGGGTTTTTGGGTGCTTGTTGGAGATGAGCTGCTGTTACTTTTTCGGATCCTTTCCGTCCGTAAGAAACACGGTGGCCGTGGACCTCGAAATGAGACTCATCGGAAAAAAGTACATTCTTCCAGTCATTCACTCTCCAGTGTTGATGTAATTTTGCCCACATTAAGCGTTTTTTCCACATAACAGGGGTTAGCAGTTGCTTCTTAATAGGCTTACGAGCCCTTCGTCCAGCTTCCAAAAGCCTACGCCGCACTGTTGTGACGTGAATATTCGCCCCAGTGGTAGCCATCAACTCGCGGGTTAAGTCGACAGCAGTTAGTCTATGATTTAATTTACTTTTCCTGACAATTAAACGATCATCTGCAGGTGAAGTCTTCCTTTTCCGGCCACAGTTTCCTTTTTTCTGGGGTGTGATGGATCCAGTCTCCCTGTATCGTTTTATGATCGAATTAACAGTAGCCAAACCGATGTGACATTCTGCAGCAATTTGTCTCTGTGTCATAGAAGAATGCTCTGCTAATGTTATAATTTTAGACCGTTTTCGTGGAGTTGTATCCATTTGTGAAGACGGCAGAATGTACACAGGATTGCAGTATTAAGTCTTCAACACAACTGAAATGCTTATAAGTACAAAACGACAGGCAAAATGGCACATATTATAAAAAAATAATGACTGACCTTCAACAATGGAATTACACGTACTACAGATGTCAATTAAAGCGGTATGAGCAGCTGTGAGGCCAACAATGACAGAAAACGTAAAAATATGTCGTGTTCGGATTAATTTGCACGCTACTGTAATTTACTGCGTATATTTTCGCGCAGATGTGTGTAGAGTACTTTAGACGGATCCAGACGTCCGAAACAGCAGTGGCATGACAGGAAGTCGAAACAAGAGCAGCGAAGTTAGAAAGCTGCAAATGTGGACAGAGTCAGGCATGCACCGGAAGGAGCATGAAAGTAGGCACTCGTCAACGTATCTGCACAAAGAAACAACAGTAGTGGCTGTTTTATTTACAAATTCAGTCATTCTGTCAGTAAATAGTGTATGGTTTACCCTGCTAAAATAACAGTAGTTAACTCGTCATACTACTCCACCACTCAGTTCTCGGTACTGCAATTGTTTTGCGGCCTTGTGCAATTTGGTAAAGTAGATTAGCGCAGACCATGTATTGTGGGTCCCTACCACCACGGCATGGCGCGTCCTCAGGTTGCGGATCGAGGAGACGGCCTTCAGATATGGAGGGTAGCTGTGAATATATTGAATAAGCAGTCGCGGACAGCCGATGAGGGGTGGTCCTCCAGCTTGGGGGTTGGGCGAAGGGCTAACAACCCATCACCGTAAAAAACAGCTTGTTACGAATCCTTCAAAAAGGTAATCTGAAAGTTGGAGTTTATAAAACAGTTATATTACCGGTTGTTCTTTATGGTTGTGAAACTTGGACTCTCACTTTGAGAGAGGAACAGACATTAAGGGTGTTTGAGAATAAGGTTCTTAGGAAAATATTTGGGGCTAAGAGGGATGAAGTTACAGGAGAATGGAGAAAGTTACACAACACAGAACTGCACGCATTGTATTCTTCACCTGACATAATTATGAACATTACATCTAGACGTTTGAGATGGGCAGGGCATGTAGCACGTATGGGCGAATCCAGAAATGCATATAGAATGTTAGTTGGGATGCCGGAGGGAAAAAGATCTTTGGGGAGGCCGAGATGTAGATGGGAAGATAATATTAAAATGGATTTCAGTTGAGGGAGGTGGGATATGATGATAGAGAATGGATTAATTTTGCTCAGGATAGGGACCAATGGCGGGCTTATGTGAGGGCGGCAATGAACCTCCGGGTTCCTTAAAAGCCAGTAAGTAAGTAAGTAAGATTAGCACAGATCATGCATTTTTAGACCCGACACTTTTCCCTTCCTAGATAGTTACAAAGTTTTGTGTGCTTCATATTTTGTGTTTTATAAGTTGTTAAGTTATTTCGCACTTCGTGCTCTCTTCTTTTGGGTTAGGCAGGCATGTCAATTGATGCCCACAAGAGCAAGCGCGCGCTTTAGAGCCCAGGAGAGCCTGAGCGCTTTACAGCGAAAAGGAAAGAGACAGACGAAAGAGGTAGTATATGCCGCTTGGTCGAGCTATATTCAGGGATGGCCAGCACTGATTGAATAGATAAAGGGAAGAGAACTTATTAAATCTGTATCCATGTTAATTTTTAGATTTTCCTGAGAAGTATACGTACATTATAAAAATGTAAGTTTTAATTTTAATGCTCATTTTTCACAAGTTTGATTTTTTTTTAATCAAAAGAAATATTTTCTCAAATTTTCGTATAGAAAAGTGAAATTTTCAGGTACAGGCCTATTTATTTAGTAGCCTTACAGAATGTTTTCGTAAATCTAATATACCGTATATACGTATTACTGAAGATAGTGTATTGAAAATTTTGAAAATATTCGCATGGAAATTCTTTGTAAGGAAATTAATTAACAAAGCAACTACTGTTACATCATAAGCAAAATATACGTGCCCATGTGTTGTAAAAATGTCAGCTCTATAGCTTCAGCAGATTTCGAGAAAATAATTTCTGATGATAGGAAGTTGCTCACAAATATCACCTTAAAAGCATAATGCGATAAGAATTTTGTTATGTAATATTAGTTACACTTAAAACAGATACAGTACCTAGGTAACTTTGCTTTGTACTGTAATATTGTTTTGATTAGTTTATTGATTACTTTTGTAAGGATAAAGACACCATCAATATAAATTCCAACTTATCATATCATACTCAATCTCTTTCTTTGGAATATCACTTTCTTTATGAATGATGTGTTTCATCCACTTAATACAGTATAATATTATACTACTATGGAATTTAAATGAATATTCCTTCTTAACTCTCTATTATGTTATTAAGATTTAAAACACAACTGCAATATTAAGAAATCAGTGTTAGTACTTTTGTTTTACAGACAATATAGATATTAAACAGAAAGAAGCCATATAAAAATAACGACATAAAATTTCACTTTCCGTTTGAAGTTTGTGCACCACTGTTTTCTTAATCCAACAGGTTGCTTATTCATATACATAACCCTTCCTCTTTCCATACTTAGCGCTTGCTGCCCGCGCACGATGTCAAGGTCAGAAAAATGCGCTTGCTTTGACAACACTGGGTCAGAGTAAGATACTAAAAAACAAAGCAGAACTAGTGACCGTTATGCAAAAATAAAGCGCTGACAGCAGATATTTGACTACAGAGGTAAGATTTTTCGATTATAATAAAGTTATTCTTCCCACCCTCGACGACAGTGGAATTTCTGCACTGGTCTCCCCATCTCTATCAAGAAGACGAAGTACTCTATAAAAATGATTAACTCATGGTGGTTGGAAGCAATACTACGTAACTCTGTGAATGCATCGCATATCTATTATTCTTGGAGGTACACTGACGTTGAAAGGTACCCGACCTACGATTATATGATCGTGTAAGCGAACTTCCTAACAACGGGATAAGCCAGAACCAAAGATATTATCGCCGCGCTCTCATGGTTAACATTCGGCAGGTCTTTGAGCGGCATCGTGCATAACATTCGGCAGGTCTTTGAAATTTAATTGTATTATTGTTTTCAATTTCTTATGTCGCCGCTCCAATCACTCGCCTCAATTTCAATATTGCAACCAATAAGCTGCTTCCATTATTAAATGACACCTACTTGTCTAAACCACGTGGACTAAAACCGAGGTTGCAATGTCTTGTGCTGAGGACGAACATTAAGGTATGTGATTAAAAATTATTGTTAAGGGGAGAGGACGGTATTTTTTAAAACTTTTTTCCTATTTCGAGTAAAATATTAATTTTTGTAGAAACTCGACCAAAAAGAAATATTTTGAAAAAAAAATATTTGGGGGCCCAGATTTGAAAAAAATATACCCAATGCAGGATTTTACTAAAATCGATATATCTAAACCATTTTTAAAGGTAGATTCGTCCCGGTTTTTGCAATGTACTTGCAAAAGCATGCTCTACAAACTGCCTGTAACAGAATTTTGATATTTGTCCCTACATTTGTAAAATAAAATATTACAATTTAACAACACTTTTCTGAATTCCTTTCTTGCAAACAAACGGACGTAGTTTTAAAATTAAATCAATTAAGAAAATTCTGTTACAGCGAAAAGTTTCCTAATAGTCTCAAGAATGTGTGTTCTAAATTTCATGCATGTATCTTTAATAATTCACGAATTATATCCATTTTTGTCTGGCAATGTAGCAAAAAAATGAAGTTACCGTAAAGCGATAAAAGGGGGCGAGTGATTTAAAAATATATAGCGCAGGAAGTTTGAAAATGGCGTCTCAACATCCGATAAGGGCACAAATACCCACGAAATGTTTTGCAATGCATTCCACACATATCAGAGAGTATTTTAAAGATTTTTTTTTTTTTTTTGAAAATTCAATTTACCGGAAACAACAATAAAAGTGATCGAGTGATTTAAAAATCCACAACGCAGGAAGTTAAAAAATGGCGTCTCAGCATCAGATAAGGGCACAAATACAAAATATTATGCTATGCATTCCACACATATCACAGAGCATTTTAAAGAAAAAAAATTGTTTTTGAAAATTTACTCATTTTTCACCAAAAAATACCATCCTCTTCCCATAAAGAGTTATTATTAATAGTGAAGAATGTCAACGTACTCGTATAATAATAATAATAATAATAATAATAATAATAATAATAATAATAATAATAATAATAATAATAATAATAATAATAATAGCCATTTAACAATATAACAAACTAGTGTTTATTCTTATCGAGGAAGTAGACGTGACAACGTGACGCTTAGAGTGAAACCTACAGAGCAACAATCGGTCGACAAAATTATGTTTTAAAAGCACACCGCACGTTATTGTACGATGCCGACATGTTAACCATGAGAGCGCGGCGATAATATGAAAAATTGACAAACTTTGAAAGAGTTCCGCTAGTTCTCAATAGGTGGCACCATTATTGGATGCCGTTAAAAAATTGTCAGGGAAAATAATTATGTAGATTAAGCATAAATTATGTAGATTAAGCATAAACTATTCTTCTAATAGACAATATCAGCGGTTTCGAGCCAAACTCAGTGTTATTTTACAATCAATAGAGTAGGATGAAAATTTGAGTTCTATAACACGGGTATATTTATCTACGATTAGCAACAGTGACTATTATCTTCGTCATCTATTCACAGAAGTAATAACTAAAGAATCTACACTTACACCAAAAATTATCGATCACTATCGATTTGTAGTGTCAGATATCTTTGAACGTCCGTGTACAAATTTGTAAACGAAACAAACTAGACTATAAATGCTTTTTGAATCGTAATAAGAGCCGCTACATCAAAATTCAAAATCGCAGTTTCAGGATTAAAATTACAAACACAAACGACGAATACCATTTCACAAGTTTTCGTAAGCTGACACACTTTTGATAATAGTAAGCAAAAAGTTACTTGAACATAGTCTGAGGTGCTGAATGTACGCAGCGTATAAAGCTGATTAAAGTGTTAACGCAAGACACAGATTACTACACAGAGACTTTAAATTGGACTCACAAGTAAAACATAACTATGTTTATTTTCGAGGTCTACGAAACATAACCTCTCGTTTCTATTCGTTAAAATATTTAAACCATTTAACTGTTCTAACACTTCAATTGCGAAACGAGGAAGAGTAGACATCTGTAGGTTAGGCCTACTCTGTACAAATTGTAAAAGGAAATTGGTAACATTATTTTTATGCACTACATGATCAACTGACTTACGTAAGATAGTAACTGTCGTGATGAAATCCATTAAAACGCACAAGCAATGGTGAATATAATTCTTATTAGGCCTACCACTGTCTGCAATACCTATTGCACTGACAGCACAAGGAGAGAAGAGAATTTTATTATCATTGGACAGCGTTCACTGTTTCTACGCCAACGGGAAAAACACATGAATAACGTCAATACGACAGCGCTCGCAACGCCAACGGGAAAAACACATGAATAACGTCAATACAACAGCACTCGCAACGCCAACGGGAAAAATACATGAATAACGTCAATACGACAGCGCTCGCAACGCCAACGGGAAAAACACATGAATAACGCCAATACGACAGCGCTCGCAACGCCAACGGGAAAAACACATGAATAACGTCAATACGACAGCGCTCGCAACGCCAACGGGAAAAACACATGAATAACGTCAATACGACAGCGCTCGCAACGCCAACGGGAAAAACACATGAATAACGTCAATACGACAGCGCTCGCAACGGCAACGGGAAAAACACATGAATAACGTCAATACGACAGCGCTCGCAACGCCAACGGGAAAAACACATGAATAACGCCAATACGACAGCGCTCGCAACGCCAACGGGAAAAACACATGAATAACGTCAATACGACAGCGCTCGCAACGCCAACGGGAGAAACAAATGAATAACGTCAATACGACAGCGCTCGCAACGCCAACGGGAAAAACACATGAATAACGTCAATACGACAGCGCTCGCAACGGCAACGGGAAAAACACATGAATAACGCCAATACGACAGCGCTGGCAACGCCAACGGGAAAAACACATGAATAACGTCAATACGACAGCGCTCGCAACGGCAACGGGAAAAACACATGAATAACGCCAATACGACAGAGCTCGCAACGCCAACGGGAAAAATACATGAATAACGTCAATACGACAGCGCTCGCAACGCCAACGGGAAAAACACATGAATAACGCCAATACGACAGCGCTCGCAACGCCAACGGGAAAAACACAAGAATAACGTCAATACGACAGCGCTCGCAACGCCAACGGGAAAACACATGAATAACGCAATACGATAGAGCTCGCAACGCCAACGGGAAAAATACATGAATAACGTCAATACGACAGCGCTCGCAACGCCAACGGGAAAAACACATGAATAACGTCAATACGACAGCGCTCGCAACGCCAACGGGAAAAACACATGAATAACGTCAATACGACAGCGCTCGCAACGGCAACGGGAAAAACACATGAATAACGCCAATACGACAGAGCTCGCAACGCCAACGGGAAAAATACATGAATAACGTCAATACGATAGCGCTCGCAACGCCAACGGGAAAAACACATGAATAACGTCAATACGACAGCGCTCGCAACGCCAACGGGAAAAACACATGAATAACGCACTACGATAGAGCTCGCAACGCCAACGGGAAAAACACATGAATAACGTCAATACGACAGCGCTCGCAACGCCAACGGGAAACACACATGAATAACGCACTACGATAGAGCTCGCAACGCCAACGGGAAAAACACATGAATAACGTCAATACGACAGCGCTCGCAACGCCAACGGGAAAAACACATGAATAACGTCAATACGACAGCGCTCGCAACGCCAACGGGAAAAACACATGAATAACGTCAATACGACAGCGCTCGCAACGCCAACGGGAGAAACACATGAATAACGTAAATATGACAGCACACACTGACTTGGACAACCATCGCGCATATAAGGCGCACTAAAATCAAACCAAGTCCGACAGGTGACCATGGCTTTCGTAAATTCGATGCTGGTAGATGGGCCGTTCTGTGTCACAAACAAACATTCTCATAGAGGCAGATAAAAAAGCTATTTTTACACCATGTTAATAGTGTCGAAACAAGTGCTTATACACATTTTGGCCACTCGAGCGCAATTTCGAGGGCCCCCTAGAAAGCAAGTTCCTCTGTGGCTGTTTATAGAAAAACACAATTTCATGGAAAGATTTATTCAAGTAGATACAGATATTGTTGAAGTATTGGAATTTTCAACACATTCCCCACCGAAAATGAGACATATTTTGTCATACAGTGGGATCAACTTTTGTATCCCTGTGTCCGCTTGGGATCGGAATCAGTGTGTGACAGCCGTCTGCACCTCTCTGTTGATCTCACGGCATGAGAAATGTCTCAATTCCGGTGAGGAATATGTTGAAAAATAACTCAACAATTCCTGTATCTGTTCCAATAAATCTTTCCATGAAATTGTGTTTTCTTTATGTAAACGGCTCCAGGGAAATTTACTTTCTGGGGGCTCTCGTAATTGCGCTCGAGTGGCCAAAATTTGTATAAGCACTTGTTTTACATTATTAACCCGGCGGAAGAAAAAAAAATAACTTTTTTATCTGCCCCCATGAGAATGTTTGCTTATCGGCCCTGTTAAGAGTCAAGTCCCGTCTTTAGAGGAGTAGCCAGATACGCGCAAGGGCCTGCAGCCACAAACCCTTCCCCTAGCAACATCAGAAACCCGTACTTTACCTTAAGGCTTTAATTCAGCATGCTTTTCACTATTAAGGGGAAAACTCTCTGCAATGTTGTCACTTGAATCATTGAGCGCTCGTCACAAGAACACATCTAAAGCATAAATAAATACATACATAAATAAATACGTTAATAAATAATTACATAAACATATAAATAAATACATAAATATATAAATAAATACATAAATAAATAAATACATACATAAATAAATAAATACATAAATAAATAAATACATCAATAAATAAATACATCAATAAATAAATACATAAATACATAAGTAAATAAATACATAAATAAATAAACACATACATAAATAAATACATAAATATATAAATAAATACATAAATAAATAATAAATAAATACATAAATAAATGCATAAATATATAAATAAATACATAAATAAATAAATACATACGTACATAAATAAATACATAAATAAATACATACATAAATACATAAATAAATAAATAACTACATACATAAATAAATAAATACATAAATAAATACGTAAATAAATACATAAACAAATAAATACATACATAAATAAATACATAAATATATAAATAAATACATAAATAAATACATAAATATATAAAGAAATACATAAGTAAATAAATACATAAATAAATAAATACATAAATAAATAAATACATAAATAAATAAAGGGGAAAAAAGAACACGTTCTGAATTACAGAAGTACGAGTATTGTCAGGTCCAAGAAAATTAGGCTACTATGGAACGTGATGTAAGAAAATACTTATTTTTGTATATGAAGTATGAATCCTATAGAGTTAAAAACAAAATTTCCATTTGGAATGGGTTTTTCGTTATTTTTACCGATCCATAGCCTTAAAATGTGTACACAAAATGAAACTCAAATTCTGAGTGCACGTGACAAAGTTACTACATTTGTTTAATTAATTATTTCACAAGTTGTACACATTAGAATCGTGTTACGATACCGCATTGTTAAGTAAAAAAATTATAGTATTATCAATGCGCCACAGTTCGTGTCGTCTACACAAGGAAATGCTTTCTTTTAAATCGTAAGTTCCAGAAAGTGAGGATGCGTCTTCATTGTGGTTCTGCTCCCGTGAGCTAATACAATGAAATTACGTGAAAGTTGTGTATGACCACACGTAACTGGATATGAGACTCCATTCGCCTTCACGTTAGGTATAGTGGCGGAGACAGAATCGCATCATTCTGTATGAAAAATTATTTCTACTATGTAATTTACAAAGAAACAACATGGGCATCTCTCTAAAACTGTCATTTGATAACCTAACTAACACGCCTCACAACTCAAATACAGAGTGATTCTGGATAAATAATTAATATTTTAGGACGTGGTAGTATGGACTATTCTGAGTAAAAAGTTCATATAAACTTGTGTCCAATTTTCAATGGGTGTGGAGACACAGCTGCTTGAACGATATGAAGGAACAAATGACTACGTATACCAGTGACGGTATAGCATGTGCACGTGAATAGCTTGTTTCCGTTAATGCACGACTATTTTTATCATTTAACTAGCCGTACCCGTGCGCTCCGCTGCACCCGTTAGAAATAAATATAAAGTAATTACATAATTAAAATAGGACGTTTGATACAGGGAACATTCGTGTTTGATAGAAGGATAAATCCTTTAATATGTTACTTAATTTAAATTGTATTTAAATAATTAAAATGCGATCATTTTGGTCCAGAGACCACTCATTTGGTGCAATGACAATTCCTTTAACATGTTTCCTAATTTTTATTACATGCATCCATACTTTAATGAAGACTGACATATCATTTAGATTTAATGTGTATACTTTATTTTACTTGCTATATGTTTCCATTGAATTATGATAATAACTTAATTTTAACCCTTGTTTTCTACGTATTCAGTAAATGGTGCTTGGTCCACTATGGTTCTGAACTCTTCAAATAACTTAAATAACTTAAATTAAATTATATTATATTATATTATATTATATTATATTATATTATATTGTATTATATTATATTATATTATATTATATCATATTATATTATATCATATTATATAAAAATGTGTTGATAACGGATGTACACCGATAAGTAAGTTTTTTATTTGTTATGGGGGCTCTTGAATCTCAGAAGGAACAAATTTTATTTTACAACAGCGCAACATAATCTGCTTGGCTCATTACCCAATTTTTTTTGCATTGCATTTAATGCATATGTATTTTATGTATTTTAACACCATTCAATTGAGCATAGTTAAAATGTGGATTATAAAATAATGGAATGCTAAGCTAACATATTATTACTGCATACTAAATCAATACACTCTTGTGGTTCGTTAATTCTCTGAGATAAACATTATTTTAAGAAATACAGGAAACGAATACACAGAATAGCCTATCAAGTTGTTTGTGCATAAGAAGCTATTTTAATCTTACCTGTCGTCAATTCACTCCGAAGTTACTGTAATAACATTATAGCATTATGTCCATCTAGAGAAACTACACTTTCCAATGGTGAAATAATAATTAATTATACAAATCGGTTAATTTAGCTTCCGATATTACTTCATACAAACACAGAAACATTCTCTGTAGGCTATCTTTCATAGCTTTCGATTGTTGCTGTCCAAAGCCCCTTATAGACGAAGTCATTTGTTTTTTAATTCATTACACAGCCTTAGATGGCAGTTATTTTAATTTTAAAACTCATTTATCTCATTAAATATCAGTCCTATCAAAATTTTTCAAGGAATAAAACTTATCGCAAATTATTTTTAAAGAAACTTTTGTTATGTAACATTTTTCACAAAAATCAATAAAAAGCGAGATATTTCGATTTATTTAATTTAGGCCCCCTTATAACCCCCCTTTTAAATAATGTATTTTGAATGCCATATAGCCTAAAATCTAAGTTACAACGAAGTTAATTTATATTCCAATTTTCATCGAAATCGGTTCAGCCATTATCGCGTGAAAAGGTGACAAACATACAGACAGACAGACAGACATACAAACAAAAATGTCAAAAAAGCGATTTTCGGTTTCAGGGTGGCTAATTATATATGCTAGGACCAATTATTTTTGGAAAATCGAAAATTACCAGAAAAATTTCGGCTACAGATTTATTATTAGTATAGATGTCGTGTTGACGTAAGCAAGCAATCGCGCTATAATTTTTTTAAGATTCATAGATAAATGCTTAAGGAAAACATATAAAAAGAATTCGAAATCAATATCTTGTATGAAAAGTGAGAAAAAATTACTAACTTCGAACTGTTCAAAATAGACATTGACACGCTCAAAAGTAGGTTAGGGGCAAACTTTTTTATTTTTCACTTAAATGGGGGTCAAAGCCAGAGAAATGTTTAGAAAGAATGAAGATTTAAAAGTGGTTGCTATTCAAAATCGGTCCTAGTTTCCGAGTTACGGCTAGTTAAACAAAGGAGCGTTTTCGAACAGTTAGAACTGCGGATTCTCATAGAGATCATCGTGTTGATTTTATATTTGTTTTCAAAATGTCTCCATTGCTTAAGGTTTTCGAGTTAATCGTGAGTTTTGAAATTTAATTAAAATATTTCTATTGCATAAATAACATCTATGTTGATTAGTCACTATTATTTTTATTATTATTATTATTATTATTATTATTATTATTATTATTATTATTATTATTATTATTATTTGAGGGTGAGGGGTAATGGCACCCGTTTCGGTGAAGTGCGAACGTCAGCAATGGATAAAATTATTTTTATTCTTTTCAATCGACTTAGTTCATACATCTCATCTTTGTTGTGCTACAATTTTGTCTGGGCGTAAGTAATAGGCCTATTTAAATTACCACCACTAACAGCGACTCAGTCTTAAAATAAAACTAGGCAACGTTGCTTGAGCGCAAATGGCTTGCGTTCTGGGTGGCTAAGAAGCCGATCCCTTCAAGAACTAAGGCCGTATTCATAGACTTAAACTTTACCACTTCCCTAAGGGTACGTACACGTTGGAGCGACGATAAACGATAAAAGAAGCAGCGATGCTATATCAGGGAGAATTGAAGCATGCATTGTCATTGAGGTGTGCATATTGGAGTAACGATAAAAGCGAAGATACACGATAAAAGCGACGAAAAAGAAAAGTACCATTTTCTTCGCTCTTGTCGTTTATATGATCTCTGATTAAGATAATATTAATCTGTATAATTACCGGTGGTTATCAATATAACCGAATAGTAATAGATTTATTATTATTTCTTACTTACTTACTTACTGGCTTTTAAGGAACCCGGAGGTTAATTGCCGCCATTGGTCCCTATCCCGAGCAAGATTAATCCAGTCTCTACCATCATATCCCACCTCCCTCAAATCCATTTTAATATTATCCTCCCATCTACGTGTCGGCCTCCCCAAAGGTCTTTTCCCCTCTGGCCTCCAATTAACACTCTATATGCATTTCTGGATTCGCCCATACGTGCTACATGCCCTGCCCATCTCAAACGTCTGGATGTAATGTTCCTAATTATGTCAGGTGAAGGATGCATGAATTAATTATCATAGATATTGGTAAATTGATCAGTTGTGTATTCATTCGAGATACGTTATGTGATCACAAGAACCAATTACAACACAATGAATTTATACTAGCTTTGGGTTAAGAATCGAGTTTAATTTTGTACGTATTTAAGTTATATTAACCTTGAACCTCCTATCTACTTTCATTAAGTGGATGTATAGAATATCTTCTACTGATAAATCAAAATGTTCGCTTCCCGCGTCCTCGTTGCTCCGATATGAACTCGATTCTTTGATAATACCAAAGCATCGCTAGATCGTTTATTTTACCATTTATCGTTGCCCCAACGTGTATGTACCCTAAGTAAAAGATAAGGTTGACATTGACCTCAATGCTGAATTTATATTCATAGAGAAAACTCATAAATTACTTAAGTTAGACTTAAGCCAAAGGTAAGAAAATGTAAGTTAAACGTCCATGTTGCCCATGTCACCAGTACACAAGAAGTTAACAACAGGGAAAGTATGCTGACTTGTTCACCGTGAAGACGAGACATGCGAGTAACAGATCTGTGATGAAAGAATGACGCTGAGAATGAACTGGAGTAAAAGTGCTTTTGTACTCATGCGGTGTGGTACAAGTAGAGCAAGGAGATACAGTACTTTGTATGACACCTCTGACCTGCTCTAGGCATCTGCAGTCAGAGTTCTATCCACTTTCTTGTAACTATTAGCATCTATTAGCAATTATTATATTAAAAAAATTACCTCCAAACTAAATTCAGCTTGTTTTGCTATTAGATCTATGCAAACGATAGTAAATATCAGTACCTCAAAAAACAATATACTATGCATACTTCCACTCGGTAATGAGTTTTGGAATAATATTCTGGGGAAATTCCACAGATAGTAACAATATATTTCTATTACAAAAAAGAGTAATTAGAATAATAATAGGTGCCAAATCAAGGGAATCGTGTAGGACTATTTTAAAAAAACTACAAATAATGCCCATGGCTTGTCAGTATATCTTTTCATTAATAATCTTCCTCGTATGTAATCGTGAAAACTTTGTAACTAATTCAACAGTTCATAGTATAAATACACGTCAAAAAAAAACGACTTTCATACTCCATCGGCAAGTCTATCGTGCTATCAAAAAGGAATGCGTTATATGGCAGTAAAAGTTTTTAATAGCCTCCCTATCGATATAAAAAATGAAACTCAAAACATAAAATTATTTAGAGCCAAATTGAAGAAGTACCTAATTTCTCATGCCTTCTATTCTGTAGGTGAATTCATGACATTCAATAACACTTCATGAAAATGATACTAAAACTTTGTGTTGTACTAGTAGACTATATTGTAAATCTCGTCTGTATATATATTTCATCTAGACTGTACCTATAAATTAAGATTTTATAATAGTACTAGCCGTACCCGTGCGCTCCGCTGCACCCGTTAGAAATAAATATAAAGTAATTACATAATTAAAATAGGACATTTGATCCAGGGAACATTCGTGTTTGATAGAAGGATAAATCGTTTAATATGTTACTTAATTTAAATTGTATTTAAAATATTAAAATGCGATCATTTTGATCCAGAGACTACTCATTTGGTGCAATGACAATTCCTCTAACATTTTTATTAATTGTTATTACCAATTATTTTTGGAAAAGCGAAAATTAACAGAAAAATTTTGGCTACAGATTTATTATTATGTTTATATTATAATATATTATATTATATTATATTATATTATATTATATTATATTATGAAAAAGTGTGTTGATAACGGATGTACTCGAATTAGAAAGTTTTTAATTTGTTGTGGGAGCTCTTGAATCTCAGGAGGAACAACTTTTACAACAGCGCAACATAATCTGCTTGGCTCATTACCCAATTTTTTTGCATTGCATTTATTGCATATATGTATTTTATGTATTTTAACACGATTCAATTGAGCATAGTTAAAATTTGAATTATAAAATAATGGATTGCTAAGCTAACGTACTATTACTGCATACTAAATCAATACACTCTCGTTTTTCGTTAATTCTCTGAGATAAAAATGAATATGTTCATAAACATTATTATAAGAAATACAGGAAATGAATATACAGAATAACCTATCAAGTTTTCTGTGCATAAGAAGCTACTTTAATCTTAACTGTCCTCGATTCACTCACAAGTTACTGTAATAACATTATAGCATTATGTCCATCCAGAAAAACTACACTTTCCAATGATGAAATAATAATTATTTTTATACAAATCGGTTAATTTAGCTTCATACAAACACAGAAACATTGTCTGTAGGCTTTCGATTGTTGTGTCCAAGGCCCCTTATAGTCGAAGTCATTTGTTTTTTATTTCAATACACCGCCTTAGATGGCAGTTATTTTAATTTTAAAACTCATTTATCTCATTAAATATCAGTCCTATCAAAATTTTTCAGAGAATAAAACTTATCAGAAATCATTTTTAAAGAAACTTTTGTTATGTAACATATTTCACAAAAATCAATAATAAGCGAGATATTTCGATTTATTTAATTCAGGCCCCCTTATAACCCCCTTTTTAAATAACGTATTTTGAATGCCATATAGCCTATAATCTAAGTTACAACGAACTTAATTTATATTCCAATTTTCATCGAAATCGGTTCAGCCATTATCGCGTGAAAAGGTAACAAACATACAGACAGACAGACAGACATACAAACAAAAATTTCAAAAAAGCGATTTTCGATTTCAGGGTGGTTAATTATATATGTTATGACCAATTATTTTTGGAAAATCGAAAATTACCAGAAAAATTTCGGCTACAGATTTATTATTAGTATAGATTAAGTTTTTTGACTTGTTCCATATTCTAGCTGTAAGCAATGTATGAATACAATGGAATGTTAATAAATACAATACAATACAATACAATAAAAGTCAATGTGGCTATGTATGTATGAATGTACTCTATACAAATCTACACGCTTTGATCGATATTTGCCAAAGTTTGCACATTTAACCTTCATAACAGGAGAAAAACACAGACTACATTAAAATCGGACAAATAGACGTTAAATTAATTAAGAAAAATAAAATATAAAATTATAACTATTTGTTCTTTGATTTCAGCCCTCATACTGAAGTATGTCGGGGAAGGTTTGGATTTTATTTCTTCTCACAATGGCATTGCCTGACTACATTCTCTGCTTCAGAATTGATGAAAAGGTTGAAAAACCGGTACCTGATAAAGGTAAGCAAGTATGGTGAATATGGAGCCTAGAACATTTAACTCCTCTCCTACTCAAAATAGGAATTTACTTTATAGTGATCCATCATCTGCTACTGCAATGAAAAATATTCATAGAAGACAAAGATGTCATTGCAGTAGATAAGAGGACCCTCTTTCGTAAAATATTTGAGAAACTCTCTTCTGATTTGAAAGCAATAGAAACATGTATGGTACCCTATTAGACCAAGAAAACTTTTCTCCAATCGTGAACCGTCTATGCTTATTTCTCACTAAGTCATTTATGGTAGTTCTTCTTTCGTAAATAACTCTGTGGGGAATCAACACTTCAACAAGTCTTCGGAATATGTATTATATGACTTTCTTGTGTTAAATTCTATTGTAGCTAGTTTACATGTTTCGACCTATTATTGGTCATCCTCAGAACATGTAAACCAAGTACGATAGAATTTAACACAAGAAAGTCATATAATACATATTCCGAAGTGATACAGTGTTAAAAGTTGTGTAATCAAGATGTATCAACAAGACTACTGGGTGTTCAGTTCAAAATGTGTCTTGGCTCGCTGTATGCCGTCATGTGGCTAGCTGATGAGCCTAGAAAATTCAATCTTCCTACACTTCCGCAACTCAGGTGTATAATCTAAGAGGCAGAGAAGTTGGCTAGCAAGTACGGCGTTCATTCTGAAGAGTACGTGCCGATACGTACGGTAACGCCGGTAGTGGCAGGAATGTGAACTGTTTGGAAATACGTACTGTCGGGATATGGGGAGAGGGTTAAGACGATTACTTACGTATTTGTTGACATTAACTTCGACGGTCAACATGGACACGGAGCATTTGATTTGTGTTGTGGAATGTTACCGTACGCAACCGATGATAACAAATACCCTGCGTACGACTTGCCGGCGCAAAACACAGTTCGAAAGAGGTTTTGGTAGCACACAGACTGTACAGACCGCCATCTGTTGCTACGACGTTCAAGTTATACCGTACACGTTCTCAAGTTCAGATTGAAGAACGCCTTAAATAATAGGCAACTTCTCTAACATATAAGTTGAAACTCGCTTCAAATCGGTGACCCAACAACAGTGACGTCATGACACACTTTGAAATGAACACCCAGTATTTGCTCGGCATGGCAAAAGCAGAGAAATGCCAGAATGTATATTGTTGTTACAACAGACAGAAATATTGGACTTTTGGCTAATCTTTCTATTGCAAAAGCCTGCATTCACAGAAAATGTTTTCTCGGATAACTCTCGTTTTTCCTATCACCACCCAACAGCCCTAATAAAGTAATTAGTGTTTTCGTAATGTTACTTTGAATCAGTGTGATCCATATAAACCTTTACCATTTCAATTAATTACAACTTTCTTGCAGAATCTACGTAAAGATTAATTTTTGGTCCTACAGAATATAATTATCTGTTACGGTAACAATTGATATTAGAGGAGAAAAATTCGCTCTGGCGCCAGGGATCGAACCCGGGTCCTTGGTTCTACGTACCAAGCGCTCTAACCAGTGAGCTACACCGAAGTTCAATCCACCAGCACTGGATCGAATCCCTATCCTCCAGTGTTTTTCCCATTGTGGCCTGACTCCAAGTTCGACATTTATATTGATATTGCTTCTGAACATATTCTCCATAAGCAATTAAGCAAATATCTGATTGAATTTAATATTATCGACCCCTACCAATCTGAATTCAGAAGCATTATAAATACCATTTACATGATTACACAATAAAAATAAAAAATAAAACAAAAAATAAAAATAAAAAAACAAAAAATAAAAATAAATACAGTGTATCACTTAACGCCAATATGTATCCCACTATGTTGTTTATTATTATTATTATTATTATTATTATTATTATTATTATTATTTGTATACTATTAATCTGTTTTTTTATTGTCTACATTTCATTAAAGTTCGGCAGCCCATGACTTCAGACGGGAGAGAATTCCAGTGACGTCGGTTTCTCGTTTAACTATGTGAATCCTACTTACTTGTAATCTAATACTAACGTGTATTCTAATGTTTATTTTTATTTTTACTATATACATTTTTTTATTGAATTATCGGCTTCTGTTTTTGTGTGATTCGTATTTGATTCTAACAACATTAATATGTATTCCACTATGTTTATTTTTATTTTGTGAGGTAAATTTTTATGTAACTACCTCTTTTAATCTCATTATGTACCTAAATCGTATCAATATGTAATTACTTAATTCCGATACAGTTTATGTACAACTATGTAAACAAGTTTTAATCCTGATTGAGTGTAAGAGAAGGCCTTACGGCCTTAACTCTGCTAGGTTAAATAAAGCCATTATTATTATAATACAAAAAGCGCACTAAATTGAGTGACTTGGTGGCCGGGATTCCACAGTAATATGCTGGGCGAAGAATCTACGTAAAGATTAATTTTTGGTCCTACAGAATATATTATCTGTTATGGTAGCAATTGATATTAGAGGACACAATAGGGAAAAACATTGGAGGAGAGTCATTCGATCCGGTGCTGTGGATTGAACTTCGGCGTAGCTCAATGGTTAGAGCGCTTGGTACGTAGAACGAACGATCCGGGTTCGATCCCCAGCGCCGGAGTGAATTTTTCTCCATTAAAAACTAATGCTAACCATAACAGATAACTATAGGACCAAAAAATTAATCTTTACATGGAAGGTTAGCGCAATAGATCTTGTAAGGCCAGAGTGCTGGGTCGTAATGTCCCCTTCCCGAAATTCAATTTAATTCATATCAATAGAACTGGTTGAACAGAAAGCAAAATTACACATGTATGGCCTTCCATAAGACACATTGCTGGAGAAAAGACTCAACACTTATTTGATTTTATTTTATTTAACTAGCTAGCTAGCTAGCGAGTACAAATTAAAATTACTTACTTACTGGCTTTTAAGGAACCCGGAGGTTCATTGCCGCCCTCACATAAGCCCGCCATAGGTCCCTATCCTGAGCAAAATCAATCCAGTCTATATCATCACATCCCACCTCCCTCAAATCCATTTTAATATTATCTTCCAATCTACGTCTCGGCCTCCCCAAAGGTCTTTTTCCCTCCGGCCTCCCAACTAACACTCTATATGCATTTCTGGATTCGCCCATATGTGCTACATGCCCTGCCCATCTCAAACGTCTGGATTTAATGTTCCTAATTATGTCAGGTGAAGAATACAATGCGTGCAGTTCTGTGTTGTGTAACTTTCTCCATTCTTCTGTAACTTCATCCCTCTTAGCCCCAAATATTTTCATAAGCACCTTATTCTCAAACACCCTTAACCTATGTTCCTCTCTCAAAGTGAGGGTCCAAGTTTCACAACCATAAAGAACAACCGGTAATATAACTGTTTTATAAACTCCAACTTTCAGATTTTTTGACAGCAGACAGGATGATA
Organism: Periplaneta americana; assembly: GCF_040183065.1. NCBI lineage: Eukaryota > Metazoa > Arthropoda > Insecta > Blattodea > Blattidae > Periplaneta > Periplaneta americana. Next base: position 203,492,959 of record NC_091117.1, on the reverse strand, counting down.
AAAGCTTCTCAACTGAATAATAACACGCATTTCCCATATTTATTCTGTGTTTATTTTCCTCCCTAGTATCATTTATATTTGTTACTGTTGCTCCCAGGTATTTGAATTTTTCCACTTCTTCAAAGGATAAATTTTCTATTTTTATATTTCCATTTCGTACAATATTCTTGTCACGAGATATAATCATACACTTTGTCTTTTCGGGATTTACTTCCAAACCTATCTCTTTACTTGCTTCAAGGAAAATTCCCGTGTTTTCCCTAATCGTTTGTGGATTTTCTCCTAACATATTCACGTCATCTGCATAGACAAGCAGCTGATGTAACCCGTTCAATTCCAAACCCTCTCCGTTAACCTGGACTTTCCTAATGGCATATTCTAGAGCGAAGTTAAAAAGTAAAATTATAAAACAAAAATGAAATAATAATGAAATGAAATAATTATTTGAATGCTTATGGGCTATTCCATATGAAATCGATCAGTAAAAGACCTCGCATTTTTTAATACTATAATTTTTCCCCTATTTATACAAGGTGCTGAGGAGAGTGCATTTTCAAAAATATACTATAGAAAGTCAAACGGTTTTCGTACTATTGAGCGACAAATTTAGCGTATTTTATAAAAACAAGCCTCTTTCAGCGCTCAGAACTCTGGAACCGTTTACTGCAGAACATTGAACGGGAGCTCATTTTGAAGCTGACATTTGGTAGATTATGTTAAGAAGTAATCCTTATTTTTATTGTATACAGAGAGACAGATAATCTATTTTTACTTACTTTTAAGCTTTTTGCCCATTTGTAAAAATGTAAAAAATATTGAGAAAAAACCTTGCATTATTAAGAGAGATCCGGCATTGTTTGCTTAGTGGCTCGGCAATAAGTTTCGGGGGTATTAAATAAATTATGAGAGATGAAGATAAGCGAGCGTTGGGCGTCATTTTACTCCTGTGTTTATGAAAACTTGTGATAAAGCTAGTCCAGCTATGCGCTACTAGACGAAACATTACGTGTTTATGCCTTCTGGTCTTGCTTGCCTAGGCTAGCTCCCGCCTCACAGTCAGCTGGTTAGCTCACGCGCGTACTATTTATTTTCTTTATTTTATATTTTCAATACTTTCTTATCAACGGTGCACCAGTAAAAAATATGTGTTTATTTGTACTTTCAATGCGGAATCTAGCCATATATTTTTAAAATATTTTTTTCGTGGGCAAAGGCGTCTTAATGAAGAAAAATCTAAATTTCTCCATTTCCATAAAAAGTAAGAAAAACTGTTTACATGTCAATATAAACTTTAACTTCTCAGCATCAAAATAAACCATGATTTTGATCACTGGGTGAAAGGGTTTCGGAGCCACAACAGTTTAAAGTTGCTACTTTTATGAAAATCGATACATTTAAATAGTTTTAATTTAAACACTATGAGGTTCTGATGCCTCAAACTTTGCACAAAGCATTGTATCACAGTTGTCAACGGACAGAAAAAGTTTCGTTGTATTTAAAAATCGCAAGGTCAATTTTCTCTGTATTTCGGTCGAGTTAGTTAGTGGGGTTTAAAAAGGGCGCGTCAGCTACTATGGCTATTTGCGCCCTTATCTAAAATCCTTCACTAAACACGAACACAATACAATAACCAGAATACTTAAAAGAACTAAAAAGCGTTGTCACGGTTAAAACGAGGCAAACAAATGCAGTTTCAACAGGGTGAAGCATAAAAACCATAAAAGTGAGAAGTTCTCAGACCCTAAGTAGTATTTAAAAAGAAAGAACAAAACAATAAAACAAATGCTACCAGAAATAAATTGTCTGGAGCATTTATAAAATGCACGGATGTAAAAGATCCGAATGTCAAATTCGTTAAAATCATATACTAAAAATGTAACCTCCGGATGTAAAGAGTCCGGAGGATAAGTAAAACGGGTCATTAAAAACTACATCACCTTGTCAAGTCCTGTATTCGATAAAAATCTCAGAACTGCACTTGTACAATTAAAATCATTTCCAAGAGCGTCACGTAGAGTCGGCCGAATTCCATACTGCCGACGGACAAGGTCGTATTTTCTACACTGTAATAAAAAATGTTCCACGGTCAGTGGAACATGGCATAGATCACACTCCGGCTGAGGCTCGCCACGTAGGAGATGGCCATGCGTCAGATGACAGTGGCCAATCCTCAACTGGATGAGTAAAACTTCTTCGTGTCGTGACGCTCTTGTGGACGAATCCCAAACGCGAACAATATTCTTTGTTTTCGTAATTTATTTCCCTCTTGTGCAGACCATTCGCCTTCCCATTGCCACCATAACATATGTTTCAAATAATTTTTAATATCTTGCCACCTCTCACGCCAATACACCTCGGATCCATTAATTGCACCGTCCCTGGCTGCAGCATCCGCTGCCTCGTTTCCAGGAATGCCAACATGACCCGGAGTCCACACTACTCCAATCTCATATTTCGGTCGATTTGAGATGGAATAGCCCTTATCTATGAAATAGTTATTAATAGTAAATGTTAATGTACATTTTCAGAACAAAGAATTATCGGCAGTCCACCACCAGGATCTAACCGCTGTGCGTCAAGGATAGAGAATAGAATGCAAGCTATGAAGAAAATGCAACAATCGGACAAGCGTGATCCATCCAACTCGAACAACGCACTGCTAGATCTTGCAGGCTATGCTCTTCACCAGCCTATGAAAACAGCACCCTACGACATGTACGTCACAAACATGAGAGTTCACGTTCCCACCAGAGCAGGATGGTTTCGAGTTGAGAAGTGCTTCTACGACCCTTATAACGCTAGCGTGGATACACGCCTCATGTTCCATGACCTCAAAGTGAGTGGCATGGTGAAGCTTTACGACGAGAAGGCAGTGCTGCAGGACCCCCTGCTTCCCTTGCCGATGGAGACTTGCAACATGACATTACGGTTAAGACAAGCTGGACTAGGGATTGCTGCTTTTCCTTTGCACATATCTAGAGGTGCCGGTAACATAGAACTTCGAATGTCTTCCCAGTTTATAAAGCCAGAATTTGTAAGTGTCTACGCTTATGGATGTCACCCTCCTAGCAGAGAACATAGAGCAAACACTAATAATAACGCGCCATCTACAGTAGCCAGACGGCAAGTGGGAGACTTCACACAAGAAATGGAGGATGTGTTTGTCAGAGGAATTCAATCCCTCCTAACAAGATATTTTGAAAAACAACTTCAGCCGGCCCTGAAGGATACAGTAATGGCAAATATGGGTTACACTATCTCATATGGCAAATAGTGCCTTCCAATATTTAACTCTTATAAAAGATCTGATATTTAATATTAAACCATATACAAAAGTAATGAATGAGATGTTATTACTTAATATACAACCAAAACTGAGGAAGTGATAATCTTTTAATGAACACTATCGCTTATTTCGTGAAAGTTTACTCACGGAAGGCAACAACCCAGGGGTGTACGCAAGGGGGAGGGGGTTTACCGGGTTTAAACCCCCATCCCTCGAACTTAGAAAAAAAAACATATTTATATTTGAATATTTTTATTCATAATCGTTTTCTCTTCTCTAATTTTTCACTGTCAGAGCAACAAAATCTACATCGACATAGTCCTCCTACCCCTCCTTCAATATGATTCCTGTGCTTAGTGCTGAGGCACTTTCGAATTGTAACAATGCTATCTTTATTATAGAGAGACCTACTGTCAAGTACTGACCAGGTAATATACTGAAGCCGTAACAATAATATGCGTTACAAGAGCAGTATGTTGAAGTTTTCATGTTCGAGGAAAAGTTTGAAAAACGAAACGTAGTTGAGCTTTTTTAATTTCCGAGAATTGAAAGAAAACATACCGCTCGTGTATCGTACATTATTTTGTCCGAAGATCGTTTATTACATACCTGAAAGACGAATTTTTAATTAGTTGCAATGAAATCTCCATCTTGGTTTCTGTTCAATGACAGCAAATTTGGAAAACAAAAATATCTATCTTCAACATTGTTGCTTTAAAATGTTTTCTGTGTTTACTATACTCCAGCAGGCCGTGATATACGTCTGTCTTTTTTCCGCCCCAGCCCATAAATGCGAACTTAAAACAAACGGTAAGGTTATGTAATGATTTATTTTTCATTTTAATATTTTAACAATATTATTTATATAACATATTGCACTAATAACATCGGCATCTGGAATCTTGTTAATTTTTTCACGGCTTCCTTAATGTTGCTTGCATCACGAATGCAGTAACTTAGTGGAGTTGTAGAGTTTACTTAATTTTTGCAAATATTTAAAAACAATAATTAACAGTGCAATTTAGGTGAAATTGCAGTGGTAAGTTTCCAATTTATAATTGTTACTATATTGAACGTCTCTAAAAATAATATGTTAGAAGCCTAAAGCAGTAAATCAATATGTCACTTAAGCGGTAAGAAGAGGGAAATTGTTATGTGTGTTAGGTTGGGAATAATGAATGTGGAATTTTAGACTTACCGCGGATTGGTTTTGTGCGGAAACCAAGCAAATACGCACGATCTCGCACAAAAATAGTTTTGACAGTTCTGCAGTGTAGATGTTAAATGTTGTGCATTGTCGATTTTAAACTCATTTTAACATTAGTATTCACCTGACCATTAGTTTGAGTTCTGACTTTATTGAAAAAAGTTCGTTTAACGTTTTGTGCATTTGACAGTTCATATTTTAATAATAATAGTAATAGATACACAACATTTAAAATACCGATAAAGTAAATTGTAAACAATTTTAATAATGATCCCCCTTGACAAAATTCTCTTGTAATAAAGCAGATGGCTACTCAAATCCTTCTGAAGATCGAGGGCAGATAAAAATAAGAACTCCTTTCTGTCCATCATGTGTCCTGGTGTGGACTCAAGGCATATTTATCATTACACTTGTAGGCCTATTGATCTCTGAGTACTCCTTCAAAATAAAATATATGCTGACATAAATTACTTCCATGTCCTAGTTACAAATATACATCCCTGGCAAATCCCACCGTAATCATATGCTTCATGTTCAGGGTGTGATGTCTCATGACCAACTATTGTATACTGTTGATAACACAATTTTGTCATCATTCAGTGATCATTGCTGTTGATGATGAAAATGTTAAGAAAAAGTCATTATAGTAATTGTGTTAATTATAAGTTCACAAGTGAGATATTTTGTAAGTCACTCAAATTTAATACATGTATTTATTAGAGTATTAGGTTAGATAATATATAAACATGTTAGAATATATATGACATATTATCCTCTTATTTATGTTCTTTTACATTCATATGTGATAATAATTGTTTACCAAAATATCTGAACATGTAATGTAATAGCAATTAATACTGAAAATTAAATTAAAATATAAAAATGAATACAATATGTCTACTATATTACAATATGTTCAATAGTTACTCACTTCCATTGGACCCCATAACAGTCATCCTATTTTTATAGCTATTATTCTAAAGCAAAAGGTCCCAAACTTTTAGCTCTCAGACCTATTTTGGTTTCGAAAAACAATTGTGAATCCCCACTACTGCGCCTTCAATCCACGTAATTTTCAAATAATATTACACACAACTTTTTTTTAACTAATGGGGGTTCGTCATTCACCCTTATGAAGCCAGTTGTGTTGACCAATTTACCAACAGGGTCATTGCCCAGGGTGCATTATAGGAGACTGGTCTACACTACACCTGTGAGTAGTAGTAGTAGTAGTAGTAGTAGTAGTAGTAGTAGTAGTAGTAGTAGTAGTAGTAGTAGTAGGGTTTAAAAAGGGCGCGTCAGCTACTATGGATATTTGCGCCCTTATCTAAAATTCTTAATAAAACAGAGATATGAATAGAGTGCTAAAAGAACTAAAAAGCGTTGTCACGCTAAAACGAGGTACACAAATGCAGTATCCACAAGGTGACTTGTACAGAATCATAAAAATGAACAATTCTACGACCCTAGGTGATATTTAAAACGAAGAAATAAAATAAAACTAAGGCCACCAGAGATAAATTGTGTATCACATTTCAAAAATAATAAAATTTTATAAAATATTCGGATGTATAAAGTCCGAAATGTCAACAATGTAAAATCAAATATAAAACAACAAATGTAACCTCCAGATGTAAAGGGTCCAGAGGGTAAGTAAAACAGGTCAATAAAAAACTAAATCACCTTATCCGGTCCTGTAAGCGATAAAAATCTCAGAACTGCATTTGTACAATTAAAATCATTTCCAAGAGCGTCACGTAGTGTCGGCCAAATTCCATATTGCCGACAGACACGGCCATATTTTCTGCAACGCATTTCTTACCAATGTTTATTATTGTCACACTAACATTACTTATCCAACTTTCATTATTTACTTTCATGTTGTTTTATGGTCTAGATATTAATGTAATAACTATGTAAGCAATTGTATTCAATTAGAATTAGAGTCTAGCTGGGCGGAAGAGAAGGCCTACTGGCCTTAGCTCTCCCAGATTAAATAAATAAATTATTATTATTAAAACCTCCTCCTGTTGTGACACTCTTGTGGACGATACACCTGTGATGAGATGATGGAGATTTGTTGGGATGCTACAGGGAAACCATAGCTCCTGGAGAAAATCCGTGTTACCTGGACAACAGGGTTGCCCAAAACAAGTTATAAATGTGAAATGTGCCGGGAATCAAACCTGAGTTCACAGGATTATAAGTCCAGTGCTCTAGCCACTAGACCATTGTGGTGGCTTATTACACAAACTTATCGGTAAAAATTAGAAGACTACCTAGTACCTATGAATTTAATGAAGGATCGGTGCAGCGGAGAAAAATTCTCTCCAGCACCGGGATTCAAACCCGGGTTTTCAGCTCTACGTGTTGACACTCTATCCACTAAGCCACACCGGATTCCAATTCCGATGCCAGATTGAATCCTCTCAGTTTAAGCTCCACCTCCTAGTTTCCCTTTTAGGGCTGAAAACCCAGGTTCGAATCCCAGTGTCAGAATTTTTCTCCGCTCCATCGAACCTTCATCATATGATAACGCAGAATTCCTGCATGGAAATACCATATCGTCGCCTGAATGCAAGAACTAGGTAACTCGAAATTTGCGTTTTTTAGTTACCTCTTTTATAGCATAGCAAAAATCGCACAAAATGTAATCCAGGATCTAGGTAACTGATCGAACGATGCCAGTCACATCTATTTTCCAATATAACAGATAGGTAAAAGAAAAAGAGACATATTCCTTAGTGCAATAAATAAGTAAATAGGCAATGTCACAAAATATGAAAAATCAAGTTACCTAGTTCTTGCATTCAGGCGACGATATGTACTTTGGGACATTGCTATAATATAACTATGAATTTAAGATTTCATGATGTTCAATCATGGTGCAAAATTTTTGGACATTTGCACGATGTTATAGATGCAGAAATATCTCATATTTCAGAGATACTTATTCAGTTCCAAAATAATAATAATAAAATAATATTTATTAGCTTTTAGTAGACTTGTATACAAGTTTCTGACATTGTCGAAATCTTAATGTTACACAAAAGTTTAAAACTACAAATTAGTAGATTGAAAAAAAAAAATTGGGAATGACAAAGATTACAGTGAACTACACAGAGATTTAAATTATGAAACAATAACTAATAATAATAATTAGAGTGAACTACACATAGATTAAAATCATACAATATAATTTAGAATAACGATTACAGTGAATTTTATACCCATTTTTGTTCCAATAATTTTGTTAATTTAACAATATTTTCTTTAAGTCCGTCAAACTTATCTTATATAATAATGTGATATTTTTATTTCATTCTATTTGATGAACGTTTTCGGCTTTTTAAGCCATCTTCAGATCACTGTTACCTCTATTGAACTGTTATGCTGATGTGCAATGCAGCATGTACAGTCCTTTCAGATGTGAAACAATTATTTCCTTATGACCTTTTACATAGTAACTGTCATAAGACTGCATTTACTGGGCGCTGTGTAAATCCAAGCATGATGCTGCATATCTATTCCAACGAATTTTAATGGTTCATAATCATGCAATAAGCACTTGTAAATGCAGCCTCATGACAATTACTATGTAAAAGGTCATAAGGAAATAATTGTTTCACATCTGAAAGGGCTGTACACGCTGCAAAACCTTCATTTTAGATTAATTTAATTTAAAATGTAATCATTTTTAAATATGTGCATTCATTAATTTTATCTTATATTTTATATTTTACATTTTAATATAATATGGTCAAAGTAACCCATTGCACATCAGCATAACAGTTCAATAGAGGTAACAGTGATCTGAAGATGGCTTAAAAAGCCGAAAACGTTCATCAAATACAGACGTGGACAAATTATTAACAAAATTGACGATTTTTATGATTAATTCTATTTACAAAATTTGACTTTTCAATTTAGACTACAGTTGACAATTTTGCATATTTCTATTATTACAGTAGATAGAAATATGCAAAAATTTCAAATGTAGGCTATTCTAAATTGAAGATTCAAATTTTATAAAAAAAAATATATATAATAAAATCTTCAATTTTGATAATAATTTGTAAATATTATGCAAAAATGTCAACTGTAGTCTAAAGTGAAGAGTAAAATTTTGTAAAAATATATAATAAAAATCTTCAGTTTTGTTAATAATTTGGAAATATCCAAAATGTCACCTGTAGTCCAAATTGAAGAGTCGAATTTTGTAAAAAATATATACAAAAAATCTTCACTTTTGCTAATAATATGCGAAAATATCAATTGTAGTCTAAATTGAAGAGTGAAATTTTGTAAAAATATAAAATAAAAATCTTCGATTTTTCTAATAATTTGGAAATACCCAAAGATGTCAACTGTAGTCTAAATTAAAGAATCATAGTTTGTAAAAATATATAATAAAAATCTCCAATTTTGCTAATAATTTGTCCACGTCTGTAGAATGAAATAAAAATATCACATTATTATATAAGATAAGTTCATGACGGACTTAAAGAAAATATTGTTAGATTACAGTGAAATACACATTGTCTGAAATTATTTTAAAAAATGGGAATAATAATGGAAGGCAAGAAAAGGGGCACCTACCTAGCTAGTTCATTGTTGAAGAATAGTTTTTGCAATGGATCAACAGACAGATTCCCATTTCCTTACCTCTTCTGATGTTGAAGCTAATCAGTAAAGGCTGGTTCACAATAAACCGGAAACGGAAACTGCAACGAGAACGAGAACGGAAATAATGTTAAAATAAATGTATTTAAATGTGAACGTTCACAATAGTTAATTGTGAATCCTTACATTTAAATACATTTATTTTAACAATACTTCTGTTCTCGTTCTCGTTGCTGTTTCCGTTCCCGGTTTATTGTGAACCAGCCTTAAATCCAAAACGCTGGATATTCCTCACCTATCCCACAGTGCAAACAACTAATAAATCTCGCACCAGTCTCACAAGACAATGACACACAATTTAGTAAATGTATTGTATTCGACATACCTGTAGAATAGTACCTTCGATTGCATTATACAAATGCAGAATAATATTTTAAATTTAATTTTAGTTTACTTCAAAAGCATTGCCATATCTTCAACCTAATTACAACATAACATTAATTTAAAAAGCAACGAACATTACAAAATTGCTTATGTAGCCGCAGCTGCACTCAGCTTGGGCAGTAACCCTGTTCTGCTTGCATTTAATCCTAAAGGGCATGCTTAAAAGTCCACCTCTGTTGACACCCCTGCTGTACACACATTTACAGAAAAAATCTGAACAAACAGATATTACTCTTTTCTTGACTACAGATGTTTATTTTTTTCTGCATTTTGCTGCAACTCCAGAATCAAGGAAAATAATTATTCAAGCTCGCTACTTAATGAACAGTTTTATTTTTCATTAATAAAATAAACAATTACATCTCTAGGTATGACTAGTACATTACAAAATTTGTTCCAGTTATATGTATACAACTAAAATTTATTTTCATAAAGTGTCTTCCCTGATAATCCAAAATTAATCCTTGTCACAATAAATTACTTTTTTATAGAATAAATAATAATGAAAATGTGTGCTAATTATTCAAAAGACATTCATAAATAAATAAAACCAGAGAAGATAAATAATAATAATAGTAATAATAATAATAATAATAATAATAACAATAATAAATAATTCTATGAAAGCTTATAGATAGCTGCTAAGACGACCTACCAGCCAACTGGTGGCCTCACATAGGAGAACGATCATCCAACAAGTGCAGAGGTTATATGTGGTTAGCATGATAACCTCCCCTTGCCATTATAGTAGTTGGCTCGTGGAATCGGATTTCGCTATCTATTGTTAGAAGTTCCTCAAATTTATCATGATGCTGGGTGGGCAGTGGTCCCATACACTGGTCGAAATTTCATGAGATGTTTTCCCCTACATTGCTAGTCCAAAAACAATGTCTTTGACCACGATGCTATGACGTATAAGAATGAAATTATATTAGGGAATGACAGTGACCAAAAAGAAAAAAATCACGCAAAATACAAGAAATTTCAACAAGTATAAAACCTACACAAAATTGGATAGAATAAGGAAGGAGAATAGCTACAAAAACTGAATTAATATATTAAATTACTGTCAATATTGCATCAACCCCTTGTCAATAATGAAAGTTGACATATCCTAAAGCTGCATTAAAGTACAGGTCGAAAGAAAGACGAGAAAGAGAATGTTCCAGAAAGCAATGTATGGATTTGTGAAGTTGGAACAGGTAAAGCATCCAGACAAGTCAAAATCTATTTTCCTCTTAGGCTCACAAGCAAACATTCTGATGGGGCAGACAGAAAAATTAACGTTTTTCTTTCACCATGATAATAATGTCAAAAGAAGTGTTTTTACAAATTTTGGCCACTCGATCGCAATTACGAGGGCCGTAAAAAAATAAGTTCACCAGGGGCTGTTAACAGAAAGAGAATACAATTTCATTGGAAAAACTTATTGGAACAGACACAGCAATTGTTGAGCTATTTTTCAACATATTCTCCACCAGAATTGAAATTGAGACATTTGTCGACATGGGATCGACAGACAGCTGACAAAAGCTGGTTTCCGATCCCAGCCAGCTGACTTCTATGACACAAGGATACAAAAATTGACCCCATGTCTCAATTCCAGTATGTTGACAAATAGCGCAACAATTGCTGTACCTATTTCAATAAATCTTTCGATGCAATTGTGTTTTTTTCTGTAAACGGCCCCAGGGAAAATCACTTTCTAGATGGCCTCGTAATTGCAGTTGAGTGGCCAAAATTTCTACAAGCACTTCTTTTGACATTATTAATATGATAGAAGAAAACAATTTAACTTTTTTATCTGCCTTCAGAAAGTTTGCTTGTCAGATGTATGGAGTAGCCAAACAGTGGATTCAACAGATTAAGTGACTCTTTAGATCATACTTATTTATCTCCTGGGCTCAGCTGTTTGGATTAGCCAAACATAGGTCCAACTGAATAGGTGATTCTTCAGATCTTATCTATTTACCTCCTGGTTCTGTTGTTCGGAGTAACCAAATATGAACCCAACCTAGTAGGTGACTCTTCAGGTCGTTATCTATTTACCTCCTGGATGTGTTGTTTGGAGTAACCAAATATGAGCCCAACCTAGTAGGTAACTCTTCAGGTCGTTATCTATTTACCTCCTGGTTCTGTTGTTTGGAGTAACCAAATATGAGCCCAACCTAGTAGGTGACTCTTCAGGTCGTTATCTATTTACCTCCTGGTTCTGTTGTTTGGAGTAACCAAATATGAGCCCAACCTAGTAGGTGACTCTTCAGGTCGTTATCTATTTACCTCCTGGTTCTGTTGTTTGGAGTAACCAAATATGAGCCCAACCTAGTAGGTGACTCTTCAGGTCGTTATCTATTTACCTCCTAGTTCTGTTGTTTGGAGTAACCAAATATGAGCCCAACCTAGTAGGTAACTCTTCAGGTCGTTATCTATTTACCTCCTAGTTCTGTTGTTTGGAGTAACCAAATATGAGCCCAATCTAGTAGGTAACTCTTCAGGTCGTTATCTATTTACCTCCTAGTTCTGTTGTTTGGAGTAACCAAATATGAGCCCAACCTAGTAGGTAACTCTTCAGGTCGTTATCTATTTACCTCCTGGTTCTGTTGTTTGGAGTAACCAAATATGAGCCCAACCTAGTAGGTAACTCTTCAGATCTTATCTATTTACCTCCTGGTTCTGTTGTTTGGAGTAACCAAATATGAGCCCTACCTAGTAGGTATCTCTTCAGGTCGTTATCTATTTACCTCCTAGGCTCAGTTGTTTGGATTAGCCAAACATAACAGGTCCAACTGAGTACGTGAGTCTTTAGATCGAACACTGTTTGTCCTGATGATGGCGATGGTGAGCTCTAGGAAATGGTGGTACATCAAAAAGTCGAATTGTAGGCATTTCACACTAATTAAATTCTGGCAATACCTTTTATGAAAACCTAAAACTATTTCCTTTACTCGCTGAAATGACAGGAGCAGTTTTATGTCATCTGGGTTTAAGTCTTGTTCAAACCAGTTTGTAATGTGCTGATGACGAACTTAGTATGTTATTTAAACAGAGAATACAATCCAAATTACTTATAGCAAAACAGGCAATTAAAACATTCTTCTTGTAAGATATAACATAACTTTAAACTGGAATATTGGTTATTGGACTGGGTGAACTCTTCACTTCAATTCTGATACAAATTTCAATGTCTACTATATCTGCTTCATAATACTATAATAAAGTCTTCAATAACATTGCACTAAATTAAATTGCGTTAAACAATGTCCATCTATGCTTATCTTTGAAACAAAATAACTAAAAGTTATTTGTACACATTATTTAATAAGTTTAAACATTTTCGACTCTACACAGTCATCATCAGAAGTTATGCTGTAGAATACACAGAAGTTTGAATGTGCATTTTTTGTGATCTACTGTAGTATATAACACTAGTAAGGCATCCCCAATAGTTGCCTTCCACCGACCGTGCCTTAACTGTGCACAATACGGCCATACAAGGACTAACTGCGACAAGCCCAAAACTTGTTTTAAGTGCAGCAAGACTCCCGACCTTTGCAACCACAACCGCCTATCCCAGATTAGGTATTGCGCCACGTGCAACAGCGACAACCATTATACGGGCCAAGCTCGCTGTCCAAAATATCCAAGGACTAATCTCATTACCTCCACCGATCCCACGCATGTCCCCATTGACACCCACAAACCAATACAGCCACCTATACCCAAACCATCACAGTCCGTCTTCAAACCAACACTACCCAAACCCGAATTGACTTATGCGGATGCAGCTAAGACTACGACAACCAAGACAACCACTACAGACGATCCACAGACAGACAAAACAACCACGGAACAGCTGGTCGAGGGGGTTCTACGTTCTGCTATGCAGAAAATAGAATCCTACATTGACCGGCAACTAAACAGACTACAGGACGAAATAGTGACATTCACTATTTCCTTACTCACTACAGACACAAACCCCACGAAACGACACACGACACTTGCCACAGCCAACCAGGCAGCCAGACGGCTTCTACGGAAACGAGTAGCCCACCACTTTGTTGGTAACAGGTTACGAGTCTCCCTAGCGCCACTACAAAAACGTGACTAGGACAGAACTGACCAGAGCACTGGACTCTCCACCTCTCATTAACATCTGCGAGGCATGGTGCTCACTTCACTTCATTCATTCACTCACAATTCAACTGTTAGCGTGCACATCTTTCATATAATCATTTACAGGGGAAAATACACTACTGTTAGTTGAGAGGGCAAACGGCTTTTAGCTGGGTACCTCGATCTAAAAGTTAGTGAATTGTTAGTCGAGAAACCAATGGAGGCATGGGATGCTTACCCTGCCTGCCATTTTAAACATCATTCATTCTTTCTTCGTCCCCTTTCATTCGTTCGTTTCGGCCCAATAGTTGCCGTATAGCTGCCAAAGACATCGGAACTTTCACCGTGATCCTCAATTTTTATGTTTATTCTACGCACAAGACACTGCACTGGAATTACGTGATCCCCTTTCATAGTCTTTTCAACAAGCTGTAGTTCCATCTTCGTTTTAACATCACACCAATGCAACAGCTCACAAAAGTATTTTATTGATTTTTTAGATTTTAAATTTTAATACATAAGACATGAAACAGTATGCACATAATGGTATTTTATAACTAGGCCTAATGTTTGTGACTGTTGTTGTTGTTATCTAATGCCGGGCTTTGGCAATGAAGCCATTAGAGTTCTTGCTCTCCAATATTTCTCTGTGGTGGATCCATCAGGTAGAACTTCACAGGTTATGAGATGATCTTCAGTCATTTCTTCTTCTTTGTTGCATAGAGGGCAATTTGGATTTGTGTAAATTCCTATTTTATTCAAGTGTTTGGCCAAATAATCGTGTTCTGTAAGCAGTCTGAATTTTGCTACTGCAGATTTACATGGCATTTCTGGAATAATTTCTAGTTTTTTTATTAAAATGCTCCATTTTTTATCTTTGCCTTTGGTACATAGTGCTTGGTTTTGCTTGATTTTATATTTATTTTTAATTAGTCTTTTGATTGATGTAAAAGGTAGGCTTGTATTTGTATTCTGAATTAAACTGGATCCTTTTTTGGCAAGAAAGTCAGCAGTTTCATTTCCAGAAATTCCGCAATGTGCAGGTATCCATTGCAATTGAATTCTTTTCTGTAGTTTTTGAAGTTGTTGGGTCATTTTGTGACATTCTTTAATTTGTTTTTAACTTGTTTAGTCTTACTAGTGTTAATATTACAGTAGATGATAAAAATGCACACTCAAACTTCTATGTATTCTACAGCATAACTTCTGATGATGACTCTGTAGTGTCGAAAACATTTAAACTTATTAGATAATACGTTCAAATAACCTTTAGTTATTTTGTTTCAAAGGTAAGCATAGATGGACCTTGTTTACCCCAATTTAATATAATTGCTTATCAGCTTCAACATGGTTTTCAAATATTGCACTAGCTTATCACAGCATTTGATACTACAAATCTGTTACTCATTAGTTTGAATAAGTGTATCAGTTTACAAATAACAGAGGTATGAACACATAAGGTTATGTACATTTTTCTTCTTATCATGAAGAGACCATCACAGATAGGTACTCTTTCATAACAATAAATGTTTGTGTGCATATGAAAAGGGACCAGTTATGTGTTTAGTTACTACTATTTTCGAACTCTAAGATATTGGTTTAACGTGTGAACTGAAAGAATCAGTGGATTTAAAAAAGATAATACACCTGTAAAACTGAAGCCATATTATTATTAAAGAAAATCCCACTTTCCAGTATAGAGGTTTTAATATTTTGGCTAAACTAGCGCTGAGTTAGTTCCCTTCATATGAACCTTGAACTGTCTTACAGCTCATACGAACATAACTTAGGTCAGGCCTGCACAAGGTTTGCGCTCTCCGAGCCAGCTCACAGCTCATGAGCGGAATGCAGATATTAGCAGCGCTCTGTATAAGGTGGACTGGAAGAAATGGTGATCTCGTACAAAATATACACAAAAGGAAGTACTATTAAGAGTGTTTATAAAATGAATTCCCGTTCGGTGTTTGCAAAACTATTTTGGACTAATTAATTAATAAAGAAATATTTATTTTACAGAAATAATATAAATTCTATAGCTACTTAAATGTACAATATCATTTTGTTATATTTTTATTTATCAGTACATCAAAACGAGGTTTTATGCTGTTGGCAGCTGAAAGGAACAGTAGCCTACTGATCATAATGAAACATCAGTTACAGATGTTCGATGTCTGCCTTTATTAAAGTTGATTATAGAAAACAGTTGCTGACAAATATAAATGTTGAGCCAAACATAGCAATCATTTTCACAGCCAGCCTGTGTAGTCGTGGATATTATTGCTAATGTTTAGTCTTGTAAAACTCAACCAGGCTAGTAGTATTATTCAAACGATCTTTAGCCCTTAGGTCACATTGAAAATCAATAAGTTCGAGCTGTAAATTGTTAAATGTTATGTTCCGTCATTTAGATTCCTACATACTGTACTGTAGCAGTAGGTAAGCAACGTGAAACAGTTACTGAGAATAGGCCTACTCATTGCACTCCACTAGATAGCTGAGTGGTCGTTTCCCTCTCCTCTACCTATAGCAAGTCTATGTCATTCTGACGTATCTTTCTCTCCGTTTCGACAAGCGGTAAACACAGCTCTCCTGCTCCGAAGGAGCGCGTGTGCTCGTTGAGCGCTGTTTGTGCAGGTATGACTTAGGTGATATTAGAAAGTTTCATTCTAGTGTACACTCACATACATTGGAAATAGGTAATGCTGAAATTATTTCATAACGTATTACTGCTTCATACAATTAGTCAGTCTCTATCAGCAGCTGATTGAATATAAGACGAAATGTCACGACAATAATCAAATCGAAATTTCTCCTTCTCCCTTCCTTCAAAATTTCACCCATTTTTCTTCATCAGCAATCATCTCGAAAATTGTTTGCTGGAAATTAGTCCCTTTTCTTATGCACACACACACAAATACCTATGTAAATAGTATTATAACTTAATGAAGGAAAAATAAATATAAACTATAACTTACATATTGATATTGTTATACTAGTTCATGGCACAGGCGCAATGTCAAGCAAATGTTTATTACGGGATTTTTTAATATAATTGCTATACTGTACAAAAACATTTGTTCATCTGTAACACAATATGCTATGAATTTGGTCGATAAACATTGCCTAAAATAGCGAAATGAAATAATAACGGATTAATGGAAGACCCTTTATGAGAGAAATAAATGGGAAATGAACACAGAAACATCAATATGTATACTTGCTTACTACATCATTTTTATACCTCAACTAAAGTTCAATATAATAGCAATTCTTTAACGGAAACAAGAGAGAAGAGAAAGAGGAAGGAGGGAAGGCAGGGAGGAAGAATGAGCAAGAAGAAAAAGAGAAAGAAACGAAAAAGAAAAAGGGCATGTTCTTGGTCTAGTCCATTAGCAGCTGAAAGAACAGTAGGTGATATGGACGTCTGCGTGTTACCTATGAAGAGCTGCTATTGCTTGACAACTCTGTTCATATATACCAAAATGCAATGATGTGGTGATACCAGCTTTCAGCATACTTGGCCACAATCCTTTGAATAGACCAGAGATGTTTTCGTACTTCACAGTAAGCCACAAGCAATGCAACAAACCATGACATGTGAAATCCTGTGAAAATAATGTCAGACTATGAAGGTAAACAGTTAGTTCAGCTTTTACAAATTTAATTTCATTATAAATGACTTCGTAAATTTTATAAGCACACACTAATCAGTATTCTTTTCAAAGTATATTATTAAGATAGGCACTCACTTACCAGAACGGATCCGTACAGCGCATTCGGATTTTCATTCTTTGCATTATTTTAAACAGAGCATCGTCCACTTGGCCGTATCGCTTCTGTCCACATGACCAGAATATTTTAAATGGATTTTCGTATGGTCCAAGATCGAAATGATTAATGTCATGGAAATATATTGATTGTAAAGCCTCCAATCGCGGTAATATTGAAGGTGTAATGAAATGGGTGACATGAAGCTTATTTTATTAAGCTCCAACAGTATGAAATGCTTTACAATTAGAATTATAGCAATGTAATATGGAGAAAGGACATATTGGAAGAGATTGGGAAAATACTAAATTAATCAGGTATATCCTTCACAGTTTATTTAAGTTACAGAGCTATACATTTTATTTCCAGGTTTCTAGCAATAAATTAAAATACTATTTGATGAGTAGTAGTAGGGTTTAAAAAAGGGCGCGTCAGCTACTATGGCTATTTGAGCCCTTATCTAAAATTCTTCATAAAACAAATACATAAATAATATAACATTCTGAGTGCTAAAGAAACTAAAAAGCGTTGTCACGGTAAAACGAGGTATACAAATGCAGTATATACAAGGTGATTTGTACAGAATCATAAAAGTGTGCAATTCGAGGACCCTAGGTGGTATTCAAAATGAACAAATAAAATAATAAAACTAAGGCCACCAGAGATAAATTATGTATCACATTTCAAAAACAATAAAATTTTATAAAATATTCGGATGTATAAAGTCCGAAATGTCAACAATATAAAATCAAATATAAAACAACAAATGTATCCTCCGGATGTAAAGGGTCCAGAGGATAAGTAAAAACGGGTCAATAAAAAACTAAATCACCTTATCTAACCCTGTATTCGATAAAAATCTCAGAACTGCATTTGTACAATTAAAATCATTTCCAAGAGCGTCACGTAGTGTCGGTCGAATTCCATATTGCCGGCGGACACGGTCATATTTTCTGCAATGCAGTAAAAAATGTTTCACCATAAGTAGAACACGGCACATATCACACTCCGGCTGAGGTTCGCCACGTAGGAGATGACCATACTATTTGATGATTAATTAGGAAATGTGGACAAGTGAGCGATACTATAATAAAAATCCAAATGCAATGAACAAATTCTTTCCATTAAGTGAGTGCCTACCTTCATGGAACTTGAATCTGAGAAAAATTTGTTGCTACATACCTTGCCAAAACCCTTCCTGGCATACTGAAATCCTTGAATCTGTATTCGTTTTTTGGCCACATCAAGAGGATAAATAAAGGTCTTGGCACAAATTCCCGCTAAAGAGCCACAGATTAGGGACCCAGTCCCAGATATATGCACATTATCAGCATGTTCATCCTTCACCTGCACTACAAAGTGGAATGCAATGAGATACATTATGAATCATATATGGTGTTATAATAATCAAATAATCAATAAGTTAAATTTTTTTAAAATTCTCATTTATAACACTAGCATAATTTTCTAACCTATGCTGGACACAGTGTGTGCAAAGCCTGAGGTGTATAAATTCAACACTGTCAGAAGTCAGTCACGAGTTCCACTCCCTCAAGAGCATACATACTTGTCAGTGTAATGTTCTGTCTTGTCTTATGTAGAAGCTCAGAATCATAATGACCCCATGTCATGGGAGTTCAAAAAGATACAAAACATGGCTCGGAATCAACATTATTAAAAACCACTGATCTATTAGTTATTTTGGAATTTTTAAAAAGAACTACATGGTCCCTTTAGTATAACTCAATGTTCAAAAGTCATCGGTCAAATGGAGGTTTATGTCTGTAAATAAATGTAATATCATGCATATACTTAGTCACTCCACAGTTGAAGTTGCCAGCAAAAAAGGGAACTCATGCAGTAAGGTTGGTATCGACAAAATAGTGTCAACGAACTTTAAGCTAGACCACAACAAATGCTGACAAAGGCTTGAAAAACACAGTCAGCAGTGTAGTGTCCAGGATGTGTTTAAATTTTGAAAATTATTGCTGTAGATGTAATGAAATATTTTGTTCAGATGCTATGTAATCATCTGTACACCTAAATTTCTTTATATTCTATGTGGTGACAGGATTTTTTCTCGTTGCCAAACTTTCAGAACGGCACCGAGGTTCACTCAGCCTCCTATAAAATTGAGTACCGGGTTCTTCCCGGGGGGTAAAAGGCAGTCAGAGCGTGGTGCCGACCACACCACCTCATTCTAGTGCCGAGATCATGGAAAGCATGGGGCTCTACCTCCATGCCCCCCAAGTGCCTTCATGGCATGTTACGGGGATACCTTTACTTTACCTTTTACAAAAATGTTTATTTTTTATTTGTTTAGTATGCTGTCTTTTGGCAACCCTTACTGAAGGGCAGCTACCCTTGTGGGATTTATATATGACAAGTTCATTGTTTGTAGCAAGTAGCGGTGTCGTTATGTTATCAATCAAAGAGAATGATTTTAGTGGAGTGGATAAATTTTTAGGAAGTTTAAAACTTAAATTTGAGAAACATTTACATCGAACATGGTCACCCAAGATACTACGCGCAATTTGATTAGAGTTTCATGATACTGAAGGTGTTCTTGATGCTCTGAAAAATGGAAGCCTTCAGTTTTAATGGAGGAAAAAAATATATGAAATTTCCGACATTATGCTGTGAAGCAGTAATATATCAATTCGGAAATTAACACAGCAGACCAATGTTTATTTATGAACAGCTCATAAGACCATAACTAAAAACCTTAAATTATACCCATACAAATTTACAGTTATTTAGGAGGTAGGAATTGGATCACTAATGATATGCCTCTTCTGGAGAACAACTTTTAAGATTGTTGTTGTTATCTAATGCCGGGCTTTTGGCAACGAAGCCATTAGCGTTCTTGCTCTCCAATATTTCTCTGTGGTGGATCCATCAGGTAGAACTTCACAGGTTATGAGATGATCTTCAGTCATTTCTTCTTCTTTGTTGCATAGAGGGCAATTTGGATTTGTGTAAATTCCTATTTTATTCAAGTGTTTGGCCAAATAATCGTGTTCTGTAAGCAGACTGAATTTTGCTACTGCAGATTTACGTGAGATTTCTGGAATAATTTCTGTTTTTTTTTTATTAAAATGCTCCATTTTTTATCTTTGGCTTTGGTACATAGTGCTTGGTTTTGCTTGATTTATTTTTAATTAGTCTTTTGATGGATGTAAAAGGTAGGCTTGTATTTGTATTCTGAATTAAATTGGATCCTTTTTTGGCAAGAAGTCAGCAGTTTCATTTCCAGCAATTCCGCAATGTGCAGGTATCCATTGCAATTGAATTCTTTTCTGTAGTTTTTGAAGTTGTTGGATCATTTTGTGACATTCTTTAATTTGGATTGACATCATTTTATATGAATTTATTGCATATAATGCTGCTTTAGAATCAGAGAGAATGACAGCATTTTGAAATTTATCTATTCTGTACAGTAGGTGTTGGAGTGAGATATGAATAGCCATTATTTCCGCATCAAAATTTGTTGTATGATGTCCTGCTGGTTGATGAAATGAGAATAACGCACACGTAATTCCTGATCCTGAGTTGTTATCGACAGTAGACCCATCTGTGTAGATATGTAACCATTCTTCTGGTGGGTATCTATTGTTCACAGCTTCTAATGCCAGCGCTTTTAGTACAGGTTTGGAAGTTTCAGATTTTGTAACTGGTTCTTCTAAATCTAGTTGAATGTTAATTGGCTCGAAGGTTAGAGGGTTTTCTCTGCTTAAAATGTTTTCTTTAGATTTAGGGAGATTCAATTCTGTTTTTATTTCCGTGATTTTGGACAGGAAACTTGTTTGTGTTTTCAACTTGGTTGGTTGTAACAGTCTTTTTTTCCCATTTTGTTGTTGTTAACCGTAGCATTTCTTCATGGTGTGTTAGTGCCTGCTCCTCTAGAGTGAGATATATTGGAGGGTTCTGGGTTCTTTTAAGATTGTTAAAATAGATTTCATATTATAGTATATTATTATACCAATGCTAGATGTCTTACACAATGCTGCAATAGCCGAAAGCAATAATAGCCGCTAAATTTACTGACTGCAGTTATACAGGAATTTTCAATGAATTGAGACTAACGTTTTTAGTGAGTAAAAGTAAAGATCTTGTGTACAAAATGGTGACATTGCAACAGAAGTCTTTTATTGTTCCGGAATTCAGCAGGCCTGGCTCCGTAATTGCTGTGCAGCATGCGTTTAGATGGCGTTTTAGGATTAATCCACCCATGGCACTACATCATTGGACCCCAAAATCCCCAGACATTACATCATGCGAATTCTTCTTGTTGGTTAGGTCAAAGAAGTCAAAGAACGAGTTTTGTGCCACCATTACCAACTATAGTCCCGACGCTGTTATTTCCGGCGTGACTCCGCCTTTTTGCTTACTTCTTAGAAAGTGAAGGCTCTATAAAGTCTAGGTAGGTAGTATCGTTCGCCATTTTTGTTCTTAAGTTGCCGAGCTACCATACGAGGAATCTATTTGCCACACCGTTAAACATTATCATGTCGTAGCTCCTATGATAATAAATCAAACGCAATGTAATTCAGCATATAATTGAGCGGCAAATAATGTCTTCGTGTGCTTTCTGCGAACGCCAACGAAAGAGCTAAAATGGCGGGCGATTATATTAGGTATTTATCGAGACTTAAGAAATTAATAACTTCTTCATAAGCGAATCACAAGACGCACACGTTTAAGTGTAGCCGACCTGCAACGTGATTGGCTGCTGGAAATTAGAGTAACGGGACTATAATATGGATGACCTCAGAAATAGAATCATAGCAGTAGGTGGAAGAGACACAGCATATAGAGCACTTATAACATGATGAGTAAAACTTGACGAATCATTAAACTATTTGTAATTTGTTGTGTAATTATAACTTACTGTCACTGTGAGATACACGACTTTCAAATTGGGTCTATCTTTTTGAAACATGGTCTACACAACAAGTGCGCTTCCAGAGAAAGAACTAATTAATGTCATGTTCTAGATGCCATAAAGTTCTTTGCCCTGTAGCCAATAGGAAGGATTACAAACATGTGCATTTGTTTACATGCTGAGTGTAAAGGCTGGTTCACAATAAACCGGGAACGAGAACTGGAATGAAAACGAGAAGCAGAGGACGTGAATATGAACATTTTTGATTCACAATAAACCGAGAACGTAGACGACTATGCATATCGATATGCATGTCAATAATGATATGTAAAGTCGATATTATGCATTCTGATGTTATTTGTGTATAATTGACCAATGGCGTTCTCTCATGAGTACAAGGCAGCTAACATAAACACAGATTAACCAACTTCGAAATTTCAACTGAGATATTTCATTAGGTACGGTACTATAAATATTCCCATGCATCTTTATTATCACAACCTATCTTAAGTCTACCATAACGTAAAATAATCAGAGAAGAAACATTTGTAATAGAACAAAAATGAACACAACAGTAGTTATTGAATTGAAGCATGAATATGTAGTGAGTAATACAACCAATCTATATTAATAATAAATCTGTAGCCAAAATTTTTCTGGTAATTTTCGATTTTCCAAAAATAATTGATGTTAACATGTATAATTAACTATCCTGAAACCGAAAATCGCTTTTTTGAAATTTTTGTTTGTATGTATGTCTGTCTGTCTGGATGTTTGTTACCTTTTCACGCGATAATGGCTGAACCAATTTATATGAAAATTGGAATATAAATTAAGTTCGTAGTAATTTAGATTTTAGGCTATATGGCATTCAAAATACTTTATTTAAAAGGGGGGTTATAAGGGGGCCTGAATTAAATAAATCGAAATATTTCGCTTATTATTGATTTTCATGAAAAATATTACATCACAGAAGTTTCTTTAAAAATAATTTCCGATAAGTTTTATTCTATATAAAATTTTGATAGGACTGATATTTAATGAGATAAATTAGTTTTAAAATTACATTAACAACGCCATCTAAGGCCCTGTACTGAAATAAAAACAAATGACTTCGTCTATAAGGGGCCTTGGACAATAACAATCGAAAGCTATTAAACATAGCCTAAGAGAATGTTTCTGTGTTTACATGAAGTAATATCGGAAGCTAATTAATTGTTTAATTATTATTTCACCATTGGAAAGTGTAGTTTATCTAGATGGACATAATTCTACAATGTTATTACAGTAACTTCTGAAACATATAGCAAGGAATATAAAGTATACACATTAAAACTAAATGATATGTCAATCTTCATTAAACTATGGTTGCATGTAATAACAATTAAGAAACATGTTAAAGGAATTGTCATTGCACCAAATGATTGTTCTATGGACCAAAATGAACGCATTTTAATTATTTAAATAGAATTTAAATTAAGTAACATATCAAACGATTTATCCTTCTATAAAACACGAATGTTCTCTGGATCAAACGTCCTATTTTAATTATGTAACTACTTTATATTTATTTCTAACAGTGCAACAGAGCGCACGGGTACGGCTAGTACAGTAATAAAATATGATTCACTTACGATCAGTGTTCAAAGATGCAGCTATTGAAAGCCACGTATTCTCCTTCATTTTCTCATCTTTATACGAGGCACGCCGCTTATCGTAAACGTGAGGATTTTCCTCAACACTCAATATTAGAATCTCATCAAATAAAACTTGCTCCATGATGCACAGCACAGAACAAAATAATGCATAGGTTATGTCACGGTCTTCTTGCTACAAAATATACGACGACAAAATAGCTTTTAGATGGCAACAGAATGAATCTAGTGGGCTGTGATCGGAAACGTGAACGCCAAAGTAGTTGAAACTTGGCCAACTCTCCGTTCCCGATCCCGGGCTCCGGCAAGCTTTTCGTTAATTGTGAAGGCTCACATTTAAATGTACACATTTTAACGATTTTACTGTTTTTGTTCCGATTCTCGTTTCCGGTTTATTGTGAACCAGCCTTTATTGTATGAAATGAAGATTAGTTCTACTACAAACTTACCTAAATTCTTCCAGGTACTAATAAATATATTGTAAAAAGCAAACTGTGCACCAGAATGTGGTGCTATCTGCAACAGAGTGGGACTAAGTCCTTTGAAGAAAGCTCTAGGTCCCTCTTTGGTGTAAATCAAGTTGACTGCTTGGAAAATATTTTTGTAAACCTGAAATTCAACAACATATTGAATATAGAATAAAAGTATGTCAATTCATGAATTGGAGCTGAAGCAACACAATTTTCCTTTATAAATCACCTACTTTTGGTTCACCTTGTGCTATGAGACGGGTGCGAACAACATCTGGTGGAAAGGAGAAAAGAGTTGCAAAACTTCCTGCCACTCCTCCACAAACAAAGTGAACCATTGGGCGGTAGGAATCTTCTCTTAAGTGTGGAAAAAGGAGCCATGATTGCTTTGTTAACATTTCAAATGATACAAACTGAAACAAAAACATTAAATGTGGTACAGATTAGGGTGAAACGAGCGTTGAGCGACTTCCGCCGATGTTGGAATAGACACCGACGCACTTAGGTTAGATTAGGTTAGGTTATATATTATTTCAATGTACCGAAGTACATATGATATTTCCATGCATATATTCTGCGTCATCATACGATGAAAGAGTAATGGAACGGAGAAAAATTCTCTCCGGCGCCGGGATTTGAACCCGGGTTTTTCAGCTCTATGTGCTGATCCTTTATCCAAGCCACACCTTTCCATTACTCTTTCATCGTATGATGACGCAGAATATCTGCATCCGGTACATTGAAATAATATATGATATGCGTAAATCACGAAGTGATTTAAGACGGTGCTTATTCTGTCGGATCCCGGCCAACTAGTCACTCATAACGAGTGCACCTCAGCACATGTGTGTGGACTTCGGTCCTATGTTCATAGACATCTATGACGTAGTGCAGAGGGCGGCCACTAGAGGGAACCCAAGAGTTGGAACTCAATCAGAGACAATTCTGTCCGACGCCAGGGTTGTATCCGGTGTGGCTTAGTGGATAAAGCATCAGCACATAGAGCTGAAAACCCGGCGCCAGAGAGAATTTTTCTCCGTTCCATTACTCTTTCATCGTATGATGACGCAGAATATCTGCATGGAAATATATGTACTTCGGTACATTGAAATAATATATGATATGCGTAAATCACGAAGTGATTTAAGACGGCTTATTCCGTCGGATCCCGGCCAACTAGTCGCTCATAACGAGTGCACCTCAGCACATGTGTGTGGACTTCGGTCCTATGTTCATAGACATCTATGACGTAGTGCAGAGGGCGGCCACTAGAGGGAACCCAAGAGTTGGAACTCAATCAGAGACAATTCTGTCCGATGCCGGGGTTGTATCCGGTGTGGCTTAGTGGATAAAGCATCAGCACGTAGAGCTGAAAACCCGGGTTCAAATCCCGGCGCCGGAGAGAATTTTTCTCCATTCCATTACTCTTTCATCGTAGGTTAGGTTAGTTTAGGCTTTTATTATCCCGTCAAGATGAAGGTGAAAGCGATTGAGTGTGATTTTTTGTTTTCTATGTTGGCAGTTCAAGTGCGTCGGTGTCTATTCCAAAATCGGCGGAAGTCGCTCAACGCTCGTTTCACCCAGATTAGCATAATCCATGATTATTCATAGAGTATAAAAATATGCCTTTGCATAGGCCTATAACAAAAAAAAAACTTTTTTTTAATTAAACTGTTTTTCGCCAATCCTCCAAATAAGTAAAACTCAGTTACATATTACCTGTACAACACCATATAATACAGATAGCACCTGGGCAGGAACATGACCTTTCCAAAGAGCCGAAACTCCTTCTTCTTCTATAATGCGGCGTGTTGCCTGAGTAACACTCCAATACTTGGAGTCCTTGCTGGTTCTGCGAAGAGGTTCAACTTGTAACTATCGGTAAATAAAAAAAAAATTGTATTTGGAAAGAAATGATGAAAGACAATAAATGAATTACATAATCAAAAGTATCAAATAAACATAACGTATTAATAGTTATTTTAAATCATTCTACATTGAAATTAATGAAATGTAAAGGCAATGAGACAACCAATTTTTCAATGTAATCTACCACTAGTCTCCGCTTAAAATACCGTAATATCAATAAGTCCTAAGTAGCCTACCTGGAACCTAATCTTGATTACATCTAGGGGCTGACACAGAAATCTTGTAATTGCACCACTAATTGCTCCTGCCACACCATGTTCGGTCCCACTTAGTTTCTTCTTGACTTCTGGATCAAACCCAACCATACCAATAGTCTGCTACAAATCAACAAATCTTTTTTACAAAACGAACAATTACAGTAAAAGGACCAGGCAAATTCTATGGTGCGCGGTAAAATGGACTAAGCCAGAAATTAATGAATACAAAACATACTTTTTCAAATAGTATAAAAGGCATATGTCTATCCTCTTTTATAATGACGCAGAGCTTTAAATTCCCAGCTCCTCATAGGCCCAATTATTTTGGAACTCATTTCAAAGTTTGTTTTTGCTGTAGGTACTCAAAACTTGTAATTTCTGACTTATTCCCTTTGTATCGCACACCATAATTATTTTATGAAGTAAATAAATTCTAATTATGACTCGTTCACAAAAAACATCAGAAATGTAAAAAATTTCATATGGTCTTCTAACCAAAACATCCAACTTATGCCGGATTTATTATTAAGTAACCAAAAATACAAATAAAATTCCAGCGGAAAAAGTAAAAAAAAAAAAAGTATAATGAATTATACATTAGAACTATATATATATTTTCCTTTCCAAATAATTATTATATACATTTCAAAATGTAACATCCCTAGCAAACATAACCTATAGTACCTTTACTTGTGAAGTACGTAGCTGTAACCACGGTAACAGAATAACCTTCGTTACATAACGAAGAGCCAACTCATCCGTCATGTAAATGGAATTTCCCTGCTGTGTTTACAGTTCAAATATTTATCAGATTTATAAACTCATTACTTCCACATTATACTAAGTATGAAATTATCATGCTGCAAAAAATCGATTTCGAAATTTTCAGGGTTATCCTAGATCTAGGAGGTTATACATTTTTCAGTACCCCAGATGATTGAGAAGAAAGAAAGAAAAAAAAAACTTACTGAGAGTAAAGCAGGGTCGCCAACCATACTATTTATAGCAATATACGAGTAGGATAATTTCGACATTACTACGGCATACGATAATCCCCTTGCAATAAATTAATGAATATACATTTTTTTTTTTTGCAATGAACTCTCCTTTTTCCCGCACGCACGCACACTCTCT
The DNA here is from genome assembly GCF_040183065.1 of Periplaneta americana. Classification (NCBI taxonomy): domain Eukaryota; kingdom Metazoa; phylum Arthropoda; class Insecta; order Blattodea; family Blattidae; genus Periplaneta; species Periplaneta americana. Next base: position 203,465,248 of record NC_091117.1, on the reverse strand, counting down.
CCCCCCCGCCCCCAACTTCTTAACTTTAATTCTCTTTATAATAGTTTACATGATTATAAAACAAGACCACAAATACATACCACAATCAGTACGAGAAATAGGTAACTCAAACATTGATATACCATTCCAGTGGAGCACCCACAGGGGCCTATAAAGCCCAAATCAAAAACAGAAATTGTTGAATTTATTAGTTCTGTTGTCAGCGGAAAAGTTATTGAGCTACACATTACCTTTGTGTAGACTGTAGAAGAACTTCAACAGATGCTATCTTGCAGCTGTTGTTTCATACTCGGAGGAAATTATTTCGGTAATAACGAAATGAAGACGAGGATAAATCCAGAATTCGAGAAAAAATTTGAAAAGTGTGAAACACAGTATCTTTACAAATCACCATACCAAGATTGGTTAGCTAGTTAATGGTGTTTAAAAAGGGCGCGTCAGCTACTATGGCTATTTGTGCCCTTGCCTTCCTCGAGTCAGTAATTAATTAAAGTGTAAAACTGGTAGATGTAAAAATCAAACAAATACAAAAAACGTTGTCACAATAAAACTCTAGACACAGATGCTGTAACAAGGTGAAAATTAATTGTCTCTCAATTTAATATGAAAAAAGAATAAGCAGAAGGCTCGAAAATTAAGATTAACAGATATGCCAAGAAATGATTACTATAACTGCCACCAGATGTAAAAAGTCTGGTGACCTTAATTAATATTAACAATAAATAAAATTAATCGGATGTAAAACGTGCAAGAGTAAAAGCACATAATGAAATATAGCTAAAGAATCCCCCAGATGTAAAGTCTCTAGGGAATAAGTGGCATGGGCCTGCAAGATTAAAAAAAAAAATAAACCACCATGTCAATACCTGTAATAAAAACTTCAAAACTGCGTTCATAAAATTAAAATAGTTTTCAAGAACATCACAAAGTGTCGATCTATCACATGTTCACTTTGATCACGCTCATATTTCATACAATGCAGTAATACTTGGAACATGGCACGTGTCACATGCCAGTGGAGGTTCACCACTTAGATGGCCGTGTGTAAAACGGCAGTGGCCAATCCTCAACCACATAAGTAAAATTTCTTCGTGCCGTGAGGATCTTGTATATAAATGTCATTCTCGAACTGTATCCTTCATGATTTTAATTTATTTTCCTGTTCTGCAGACCATTCTTTCTCCCATTGCTGCCAAATAAGAGGTTTCAAAGTGTTGAAGCACACTACTCCGACTTTGGAGCCAGAAGTGAGTAAAATGAGAGGGTCACCAAACTAAAAGGACTACAGAGATTCAATGGCGCTTATAGTTAGTTACTTAATGGAATTTAAAAAGACAGTATCAGCCACTATGGCTATTTGCGCCCTTATCTATGATTCTTTAAAAAACAAAACAGACACAATACCATAAACTAAATCCGAATAAGAACTAGGAGTAAAAAACATAAGACACACTGAAATTATGTACAAAAATGCATTAGTAACAACGTTATTCGTTAAAATTAATAAAAATTAGCAATTATTACACCCTAGGTAGTGTTAAAAAAAGAAACCTTAAAAAATAAAACAAATACCACCAGAAACAACTTATCTGCTAACTTCAAAACAACAACATTCTACAAAATATCCAGATGTACATGGTCCAAAATGTCAAGTTTAAGTAAAACAAAATATGTAAAACAACAAAAGTGACCTCCAGGTGTAAAGGGTCCCGAAAGTAAATAAAAACGGGTCAATAAAATCTAAATCACCTTGTGAAGTCCCGTACTGGATAAAAATCTCAGAACTGCACTTGCAGAATGAAATTCATTTCCAAGAGCGTCATGTAGTGTCGGCCGAATTGTGTATTGATGTTGAACATGTCATATTTTCTACAACTTAGTGAAACATTTTCAATTTATTTTATTTTATTGGGTTATTTTACGACGCTGTATCAACATCTTAGGTTATTTAGCGTCTGAATGAAATGAAGGTGATAATGGCGGTGAAATGAGACCGGGGTCCAGCACCAAAAGTTACCCAGCATTTGCTCATATTGGGTTCAGGGAAAACCCCGGAAAAAACCTCAACCAGGTAACTTGCCCCAACCGGGATTCGAACCCGGGCCACCTTGTTTCGCGGCCAGACGCGCTGACCGTTACTCCACAGGTGTGGACAACATTTTCAATCATGAGCAGTACACGACATACCGTACATCACACTCCAGATGAAGCTCGCCACGTTGTGTCAGATGACAGTGGCCAATCTTCAACCGGGTAAGTAGAACTTCGTGTCGTGATGCTCTTGTGGACGAAATCAAACTCGAACACTATTCTTTATACTTCGAAATTTATTTTCCACTTGTACAGAACATTCTCCTTCTCTTTGCCACCATATTTTACATTTCAAGTACTTTTGTATATCTTGCCACCACCCTCGCAAATATACCAGAGAGCCATTCATAGCACCATCCCTGGCTGCAGCATCCGCGGCCTTGTTACTGGGAATTCCAATTTGACCTGGAATCTACACTACTCCAATGTCAGAATCAGAGCTTAGGAGTGTGTAGAAAAGTTCCTGGGTTCTTACCACAAGCGACTCATCAGTAGTAGTAGTGTTTAAGAAGGGCGCGTCAGCTACTATGGCTATTTGCGCCCTTATCTAAAATTCTTAATGTAACAAATACATAAATAATATAATAATCAGAATGCTAAAAGAACTAAAAAGCGTTGTCACGATAAAACGAGGCACACAAATGCAGTATAGATAAGGTGATTTCTACGGAATCATAAAAGTGAGCAATTCTACCACACTAGGTGGTAGTCAAGACGAACAAATAAAACAATAAAACTAAGGCCACCAGAGATAACTTGTCAATCTTATTTTAAAACCATAAAATTTTATAAAATATTCGGATGTATAAAGTCCGAAATGTCAACAATGTAAAATCAAATATAAAACAACAAATGTAACCTCCGGATGTAAAGGGTCCGGAGGATGAGTAAAACGGATCAATAAAAAACTAAATTACCTTATCCAAACCTGTATTTGATAAAAATCTCAGAACTGCATTTGCACAATTAAAATCATTTCCAAGAGCATCACGTAATGTGGGCCGAATTCCATATTGCCTCCGTGCATGGTTATATTTCCTGCAACGCAATAAAAAGTGTTCCACCGTATGTGGAACATGGCACATATCGCACTCTGGCTGAGGTTCGCCACGTAGGAGATGGCCGTGTGTCAGATGGCAATGGCCAATCCTCAACCGGGTGAGTAAAACCTCCTTGTGTCGTGACGCTCTTGTAGACGAATCCCAAACTCTAACAGTATTCTTTATATTTCGTAATCTGTTTCCCTCTTGTGCAGACCATTCTCCTTCCCATTGCCACCAAATTTTAGATTTCAAGTAGTTTCGAATGTCCTGCCACCTCTCGCGCCAATATACCAGAGAGCCATCCAGTGCGCCAGCCCTGGCTGCAGCATCCGTGGCCTCATTTCCTGCAATCCCTACATGGCCAGGAATCCACACTACTCCAATCTCATAATCAGAGCAAAGGAGAGTATGGAACAGCTGCTGAGTTCTTAAGACAAGCGGATCATCACAATTAAAAGACTGCAAGGACTGGATGGCACTTAAAGAGTCGGAACAGATAAGGAATCTGCCCCGAGGTTGCCTAATTAAAAACAATAAAACTCTGTAAAAAGCATAGAGTTCAGCAGTAAAAACACTAGTATATTGGCTTAGTCTGTATTTAAATATCTCTCCATTTGTAACGAAGGAACAACCAACACAATCATTTATCCGGGATCCGTCAGTAAAAACTAATGAATAATTTGGATATCGGGATAAAAGTTCACTAAAACGAAGTCTATAAACAAAAGCTGGTGTAAAATTCTTAAAACAGCGGCTCAGACTTATATCAAACATGGGACGTCGCATAATCCACGGTGGAGTGGTGGTATACTCCAGTGTGCGGACTGATGGTAGATGTATATCCAGCTCAAAGAGCAGTTCACGAAACCGCACACCTGCTGGACGAGGTCTCCGTGGATTTTCACTGTATCGGCCGTAAAGAGACGAATGATGGAAAGAGTCGTAAGAGTTGTGCTCAGGCTGCGAGCGGAGCTTAACAGCATATGAGCACAACAAAATATGACGTCGCCGATACAGTGATGGTTCTCCTGCTTCACAATACAGGCTCGCTATCCGACTGGTTCGGAAGGCCCTTGTAGCGAGTCGTATCCCATGGTGATGTACAGTATCTAAAAGACGCGACTCATCAGAATTCAAAGACGGCAGAGAATGAATGGTGCTTAAAGAGTCGGAGCAGATAAGGAATCTACCTCGAGGTTGTCTAATTAAAAACAATAAAGCTCTGTAAAAGGCATGTTACTGTAGTTCGGCAGTAAAAACACTGTATATTGACTCAGTTTATATTTACATGTCTGTCCATTTGCAACGAAGGAACAACCAACACAGTCATTTACCCTAGATCTGTCAGTAAAGACTAAAGAATAATTTCTCCACTGCTGTGGAGTAACGGTTAGCACATCTGGCCGTGAAACGAGCGGTTACAGGTTCAAATTCTAGTTGGGACAAATTACCTGATTGGAGTTTTTTCCAGGGTTTTCCCTCAACCAATTGAAACGGAATTGCTGAGTAACTTTCGGCGTTGGATCTCGAACTCATTTCGCCATCATTAATTCACATACCATACCATCATCATCCATGCTATAGCTCGGATTAAGTTCACGTTACGGAATGCTGTACTTGTACAAGAGCATGGCCGTTCGGCTACCCGATCATTCACAGGATAGAAATGGTAAGCACAATAAGCCTCAGCCTGCAGTGCAAGCCTTCGAGTCCCTCCTCCGTACAAGACAAAACAAAAGAAGAAAAAGAATTTGAAAACTGTGATAAAAGTTCACTAAAGTAAAGTCTATAAATTAAATCTGATATGAAATTCTTAAAAATCTGGTTCAACTTATATCAAAGAAAGGATGTCGCATAACCCATGGTGGAGTGGTGGAATATTCCAGAGTGCGAACTGGTGGTAGGCGGATGTCAAGCTCAGAGAGCAGTTCACGAAACCAGACACCAGATGATGTCTCCATGGATACTCAGTTTATCGGTAGTACAGAGGTGAATGGTGGAATGAATCATAAGAATTGTTCCAAGGCTGCGAGCGTAGTTTAACAGCATATGAGCATAACAAGACATTACGTCACCGATACAAAGGCAGTTCCCCTGATTTGCAATACAGACTCTCGAGTTAGTTAGTTAGTGGGGTTTAAAAAAGGGCGCGTCAGCATCTATGGCTATTTGCGCCCTTATCTAAAATTCTTTACACAACAGAAACTATACAATAATCAGAATGCTTAAAGAACTAAAAAACGTTGTCACGATTAAAACGAGGTACACAAATGCAGTTTCAACAGGGTGATGCATAAAACATTATAAAAAACTGACCTTAACTAATATTTAAAAAGAGATAAAATAACAATACAAATGCTACCATAAATAAATTATCTGGCTTATTTCTAAAATACTCGGATGCAAAAGGTCCGAATGTCAAGTTTGTTAAAAAAACTTATATACTAAATAACAAGTGTAACCTCCGGATGTAAAGGGTCCGGAGGATAATTAAAACGGGTCAAAAACTAAATCACCCTGTCAAGTCCAGTACTCGATAAAAATCTCAGGACTGCATTTGTACAATTAAAATCATTTCCAAGAGCGTCACGAAGATTCGGCCGAATTCCATATTGCCGACGGACACGGTCATATTTTCTACAATGTAATAAAAAATGTTCCACCGTAAGTGGAACATGGCATAGACCACACTCCGGCTGAAGCTCGCCACGTAGCAGATGGCCATGTGTCAGATAACAGTGGCCAATCCTCAACCGGGTGAGTAAAACTTCTTCGTGTCGTGACGCTCTTGTGGACGAATCCCAAACTCGGACAGTATTCTTTATTCTTCGTAATTTGTTTTCCTCTTGTGCAGACCATTCTCCTTCCCATTGCCACCATATTCTACATTTCAAATAATTTTGATCCGACTCGTTCAGAAAGCCCCTTTACCGAGCCATATCCATGATTATAGATAGTATCTAAAAGACGCAGTTTCGAATTATTTGCTGAGCCAGAAGTAAAACAGCTATAATAAAGCCTCTTTAAATTCCAAAATGTTAAGGGGAGAGGATGGTATTTTTTTTTTAACTTTTTTCCTATTTGGAGTAAAATATTAATTTTTTGTATGTAGAGAGCTCATAGCTGTGGCAACTCAACCAAATAAAATATTTTGAAAAAAAAAATTATTTGGGGGCCCAAATTTGAAAAAAATATACCCAATGCAGGATTGTACTAAAACCGATATATCTAAACCGTTTTTAAAGATAGATTCAAACAATTTTTTGCAGTGTATTTGCAAAAGCATGTTCTACAAACTGTCCGTAACAGAATTTTGATATTAGTCCCTACGTTTGTAAAATAAACAATTAACAATTTTCTGATTTCCTTTCTTGCAAACAAACAGAGGTATTTTTAAAATGAAATCAATTAACAAAATTCTGTTACAGAGAAAAGTTTCCTAATAGTCTAAAGAATGTGTGTTCTAAATTTCATGCATGTATCTTTAATAGTTTAGAAATGATATCCATTTTTGTCTGGCAATGTAGCAAAAAAAAAAATGAAGTTACTGGAAGCCGATAAAAGCGGGCGTGTGATATAAAAGTCCATAGCGCAGGAAGTTTAAAAATGACGTCTCAACATCTGATAACATCACAAATACCCACAAAATGTTATGCAATGAATTCCACACATATCAAAGGGTATTTTAAAGAAAAAAAATTTTTTTTTTTGAAAATTTAATTTACCGGAACCAACAATAAAAGTGGGCGAGTGATTTAAAACCCATAACGCAGGAAGTTTAAAAATGGCGACTCAACATCCGATAAGGGCACAAATACCCACAAAATGTTATGCTATGCATTCCACTCATATCACTGAGTATTTTAAAGATTTTTTTTTTTAATTTACTCATTTTTCACCAAAAAATACCATCCTCTCCCCTTAAGTTCAAGAAATGTTGGTACATGCTGTCTTGATGATGTTCAAAATAATATAAGGAAGACTGGGGTTATAGGATAGAGAAATAAGACCCAAGATCGCCAAAACTGGAGGTTTATCATTATAGAGGCCAAGGTTAAACTAAGAGGACCATAGCTCCATAGAAAAAAATGAAGAAGTTCAGTTTAATTAATTTATATTCTTTTAACTTTTACTTTTACAATATTTGCAAATACATAAGAAAACTTACACTGCAACTACATTATTTCTTTTTAAATTTGCATTACAGTAAAACCTCGTTAATCCAGACCTCGTTAAACCGGATATCGCTTAATCCGGACAAGTATTCTTAAAAAATTATATTTGTTGAAAAAAAGTGGAAAATAAATTAAAATATTCTCGCATGGCGCAGCTTAAGTTTCGGCATACTATATTCGTATTTCCAGAGTTGTAAATGTATCCAATGACCTTGTCCTTGACCACCACTGCCACCCTCATCCGCCTGGAATGCAACTTTCACCCTCCACCCTTGTGCTATTACAAACCCTGTAAGACTTCGACTCAGTTTAACACTACAGTAGTACAGTACAGTATTCTCTCTTCTATACAGTGTTAATTTAAATTGGTGAATCAATTCAAGGTGGACAATGTCATTCAGTAAACCAGCTGCTTCGTCCGGAAAGCGAAAACATAAAGCTATATCTTTGCATGAAAAATTAAAGATCATTGAAAATTTGAAAATGGTGCCGCCGTTGCCAGTGTTTGTGCAGAATACGGAATTGCTAAACAAACAGTTTCCGATATACGAAAGAAAAAAAGTGAACTGTTGTCATTTGCTTTGAAGTGTAATATGGATAAAGAAACTTGTCGAGTTAAGCGAATGCGGGCGCCAGGGGACCAAAAATTGGACGATGCAGTGTACAAGTGGTACGAACAATTTCGTGCAAGTGGAATAACAGTGAGAGGAGTAGAAATTCAAGCTGCAGCCGAACACCTTGCAAAACAACTTGGTGTAAATGGGTTTACGGCTAGTGCTGGCTGGCTGTTTAGATTTCGCAAATGCCACAACATAGTGAACAGAAAAATGTGTGGGGAGAGTCTAAGTGCAGATGCAAGTGCTGTAGAGCCATTCAAGAAAAAACTGTATTCTATCATGAAGGAAGAAGGGTTAGGTTTAAATCAGGTGTATAATGCCGACAAAACAGGCCTGTGTTGGTGCGCTCTGCCTGATAATACACAAGCATCGAAATCCATAAGAAATACACCTGGTCACAAAATCAGTAAAGAACGTGTCTCTGCATTGTTGTGTGCTAACGCCGATGGAGGCCATATCCTAAAGACTGTCATTGTAGGTAAGAGTAAACAGCCAAGGGCTATTAAAAACATTATGTCTAATTTGCCTGTCCATTACCAGGGGCGTATACTGGTTAAAGGGTTTGGGCTACCGCTGACCCTATTATTACACAAAATATATCTAACAATTACTTTAATTTTAATTACTATGGTAAAACTAATAATACAAAATTATTACATTATGTTATATTATAAACTTTTTCTTTTGTAATTTCCTTGGGCTACTGCCGGTAGCCCCGGTAGCCCGCAAAATACGCCCCTGTCCATTACTACCATTCTAAAAATGCTTGGTTCACAGCAAATATCACATCTGATTGGTTCCATAACTATGCTGTGCCAGAAATAAGAAGACATCAAATGGATAAGTCAAATACTGAAGTGAAAGGCATAATCTTATTGGATAATGCACCTGCTCATCCCGATGAAAAAAAGCTTTGTAGTGCAGACGGTAAAATCAGATGTCTATTCTTACCTCCCAATACAACATCGCTAATGCAACCAATGGACCAAGGCGTCATCTATACTGCAAAGAGGTATAGAAAGAGATTTCTGTCTGAAGTCTTTGAAGTTGAAGAATCTACAGATGGCGAAGACAGAAGAGCAGAAAAAACACTGCAAAATATCAAGTCATACAACTTCAGGTCTATGATTTTCAATTTTGCGGCTGCAGTGAAAGATATAGCACCTTCTACTTTGGCCAATGCATGGAATAAAATTTTGTGTGACAACAGTGTTGAACTCGAGAGCAAAGGCATTGAATTAAAGGACTATCATGAAGCACTCGTAAGGGGTGGTGAGAAATCCGTCACAGTAGAAGAGATTGAGGACTGGTTAGACAATGATGAAGGTGATCCCGGCTACCACATAATGAATGAAGACGAAATAGTGGATAGCGTAAACGACGATCGAGACTATGAATCTGAAGATGAGGATCCAAATATGGAACTGTCAAAAATGAAATTAAGTGAGGTGAAAGAACATTTGAATTCAGTGATTAATTTCATTCAACGAAGTGACAATAAACAAATATATGCCTACTACTGTCACATGAGGCACCTGCGTGAACTTGTAGTGAAAGAAATGTGCGAGAAACCTCAAGAGAAAATTGACAGTTTTTTTAAACCAAAGTAACAACAGTATAATGGATAACTTTTAATAATTACACAGGTACTGTTCTTTATTATGTTATTAGTGTATATGTACAATTTTTTGTTCTTAGTCAGGAAATATACAGTAATTTTTTCTCTTATTTCTGTCAATCCGGACTTTTGCTAATCCGGACAATTCTCAGCCCCAATTGGTCCGGATTAACGAGGTTCCACTGAATTTTGAAAATCAATGAATACCTTACAATACTGCAATAAATAACATTTTAAAATCTGATAATGGTGATGAATATGCAACACTGCTGCATAAGTGACGTTAAGAAAATGAAAACTAGAAGTGCATACTAATAACCCAGGAAATTGCACAATATGTGATATTTTCTATTGTAATATTCAGATTTCTTCAAACATCCATAAAGATCGTTAATCTTAAGGCAGTCAGTTTTACTTAATGCTTTTCTCTGCCCAAGTCTTGACACAGTCTTCTTCTTTGGAACAATGGTAGGCTCTCCTTTCATTTTGCTGTAACACAGTTTCAGTAATGTCATTATTAATAAGATAATAAAGTCAGTGAATGAATAATGCCAGCAGAAAGAATTACTCCCACTGTGGATATTTTATATTCCGTATTTTGCATTAAGCAACTTAATATACCAGTATACATTGAATGTGTTACATTAGTGTCAGTTCAAAGAAATATTTTCCTACAACCCAGTGTATTTCTTTCATTAATGAACCAAATTGTGTTCATAAGTGTTTCTCGTCTCCTCCAGCAAGTGGGTGTGAAGATAACTGTAGTAAATGTAATATAACTACTGACCTGAAGAAATATTGACCGTAGTGCATGATGCTATCGTAATCATATTCAAAGTTGTAGGTTGTGTTCTCCAGGCTTTGTTTGTTGAAATTACTCCGGTACTCTGGTGAAAAAATGGAACAATAGTTAATTTCAGGCACTTTATACGATTCTGTTAAAGAAACAAAAATGAAACAATCAGTGATGTAACACTTCGTATAACTGTGTTGAATAAATGAATGGTGGGACATTCAGTTTTTGTAATACTTCGTATGGCTCTATTAAATTAGACAGAAATGAAAAAATTATTAAGCACTTCATACTACTTAAATTATTTTTTTCTTATTTTTGATTTGTTGAACAAAGCAGAAATAGAACAGTGATTAAGCACTATATATGACTTAAATTACCAGTATTCTGTTCAACTAAGCTGAACCGAAACAGTGATTAAACACTTTATACAATTCAAATTCCTTTCTTTTCTGCTCTGTTAAAGGAAGCAAAAATATTAATGAAATAGTCAGCGATGAAGCATCTCTTGAATTCCCCAACCCCTTTTTCTCTGTTGACTGAAGCAGAAAATGTAGTCATTGATTAAGCATTTTATAAGACTTAAATCCCTATTTTTTTTCCTCTCTGTTAAAGGATGCAAAAATGGAATAGTGTTTAAATTCCTTTTTTTTTTTGCTCTGTTGAATGAAGCAGGAATGAAATAGTGATTAAGCACTTTGTACAAATTAAAACTCCTTTTCTGCTATGATGAACTAAGCAGAAGTGAAACAGTCAGTAAATAACATCTTTATACGACTATTTTTTTTAGTTGAGTTATTCAGCGTCAGTGGAATTGGTGATAGCAAGATGGTATTTGGCGAGATGAGGCCGAGAATTCGCCATAGATTACCTGACATTCGTCTTATGGTTGGGGAAAACATCGGAAAAAACCCAATCAGGTAATAAGCCCGAGCATGAATCGGACCCACACCGAGCGAAACTCCGGATCAGCAGCCAAGCACGTTAGCCAACTGAGCTTTGCTGGTACCTTTTTATACGACTTAGAGCCCTTTTTATTTCGTCCTCTTGAACGAAGCAAAAATGAAACTATGTTTTTATACTCCTCATACTAATTAAATTCCTTCTTATTGTGTTTACTTTATTTTTTTTATTTTACTCCATTAAAGGGTACAGAAATGTAACAGTCAGGATTTTTTCTGTTCTGTTGAACTAAGCAGAAATGAAACAATCAGTTATGAAGCACTTTATATGGCTTAAATTCCTTTCTTCTCTGTTGAACAAAGAATAAATGAAATAGTAATTAAGCACTTTATACGACTTAAATTCCTTTTATATTTCTGTTGAACGATGAAACAGTCAGTGATCAATCACTCCATGTGACTTAAATTTCTCTCTCTATCTCTCTTTTTGCTTTTTCAAATGAAGCAGAAATTAAACAGTCAATGATTAAGCACTTTATACGACTTAAATTCCTTGTTCTCTCTGTTGAAAAAATGAAGGTCAGTAATTTAGCACTTCATACAACTATAATTCCTTTCATATATCTTCAGCATGATTGAAATGGGGAATTTATAGCTAACTGGCTTAGCAGCTGGTTCTGCCGACTAGTTGTAAGCCATGAAAATGCAAGCACATGAAGGATTGTTCACCCGGTATAAGGCAAATTAATATTTTTGACTCTCGAAGGTGTATGTACCCTCTTAAACTTGTTCTCGTCATACAGAAAATGAATATATAGGGAATGGAACTGTGGCTTTATTTATGTTTCAAAGTAAGTCGTGTTAAAAGTCCAGTTCTTTCGATCATATTTGGTCCCATGAACGTTCATATCTGTTGACAACCACTATTACAAATTGATCTTTGAGGAAAAAGATATGAGTATACAATTCCAGATATTCATGTTTCATATAGAACTATTATTATTATTAATGTTTCTGCAGATAACTGAAAGTGAAATTGCATCCTCTATGAATTCGAATTTCAAGTGGAAATATAAGTCTCACCTGGTATGATATTCTCGAACTTAATCTCGACGAACTGGTCCCTGTCGGCCCTGGACTGCTCGTGGAAGATGCCGAGTGCATGCATGAGTTCGTGCATGGCACGGCCCTCGCCTCCAAGGCAGTTGGGGCTCTTCTCGTCTGGAGGCTGCAGCGACACTATCTGAGCACCCCCAAATCGTCCCACGTATGACCAGCATCTAGAGTATGAGTCGTTCAGTAGTAGTTCAGTCACAAAAGGAGCACAGTTAGGTCCCTAGTACAGGAACTGTGTGCTGGACAATTGTGTTCCTCTCACTACTTCTTTTTCACCATCAATCTCTATCGGCTATTGTCATTACAGATATTTTAAAATATAAAGTGTTGTGAAACAAAACAAGACACCTAACAATAGAATTTATTGGTTCTTATTTTTAAGGGATTTACTTGGTTATTCGTTATTTTGCATTTTTTAAATAATTCATTATTATTATTATTATTATTATTGTCTACCTTTGTTACATTTATTTTACATTTTTAAAAGTGAATTTGATTTTTGTGTTTCTGATTTAATATCAACACGATATTGAACCCTCGATATGCTTGCCGTAAATATTAAAGTAAGTGTACCTAACACTGGGCTGCAAAAGAAATGCCGAGCCGAAATCACTATCGATTTGAAATATTGTGTTATGAAGACTCGCTGTATGTATGAAACACATGTGAACTGGCCTGAATTTTCTAAAGAGTTTTTATTCCATGCAAGGGAGAAATGTGTAGTTAAATGTTTCAATTAGATTCAATTTTCAGTTCTGTATCTGTATTTATAATCAAATTGATACACTTTTTTGTTAATACAATATGAAACGTAACTGGCAGTATTATATCGACTGTAACAATAACAGCATCCAGAGATAATAAGAAAGGGTGTGGAATATCATGTAAACTGCAGTTTCACTATTTTCATGTAGTAGGTCTACTCTTATTCATGTTGTAAAATAAAAGTACATAAATAATTTAAAATCAATTCATATTAAATAATAACGCTAACATTTATAAAAGTCGTATTTAAATGCTTTAAAAAATTAATTTCAGGAAAGTATATTTCCACCTTGCTATGTTTGCTAAAGTCCTCGGAAAACTATATAATTTTGTATCGACATTTCTTTTGCAGCCCAGTATACAAGAATCAATCAATCAATCAATCAATCAATCAATCAATCAATCAATCAATCAATCAATCAATCAAACTCCTGTATCTCCTCATGAGGAGCTTAGGGCATTCACAAAGTGCCTCCATCGGACCCTATTTGTAGCCAACTTCTTCACTTCGCTCCATGTTTTCCCTTCCCTAGCAATTTCCTCCAAAACTGTTCTCTTCCATGTATTTTTTGGCCTTTCTCTTGTTCTACTACACTGGGGGTTCCAATCCAAAGCCATTCTTTCTCCATCTTCTTTCCTGATTGTGTGCCCTATCCAATTCCACTTTCGTCTTTTGATTTCTATTGTGATTTCTTTCTGATTTGTTATCTTCCATAGTTCTGAGTTTGTGATTATATCTGGCCATCTAATTTTTAAAATTCTTCGTAAACATCTATTAACAAATGTTTGCAGTTTATTTTGTATAATTTTACTTGTTTTCCATGTCTCACAGCCATATAATAAGACTGATTTCACATTACTGTTAAAGATTTTAATTTTTGTAGATCTAGATATAATATATGATTTCCATATTGGGTACAACTGGACAAATGCACTATTTGCATTTTTTATTCGGTTCTTTACATCCTCAAAGGCTCCACCATCCTTGTCAATTATGCTACCCAAATATTTAAATTCTTGAACAGTATCAATGTTATTATTATTTATTATAACTTTATCTGTCTTTTTACTATTTAATCTCATTTTTTTAGTTTTCTTTACGTTTATTTTCATATGAGCCCCTTTTATTACTTCTAATAAAGTATTAACTTTATTCTGCATATCACCAAAACTATGGGAGAGCAAATAGATATCACCAGCGAAATCCAGATCTTCCAAGGTATCATTTAATCCCCATCTTATAAGTATACAAGAAAAGATATTATTATTATTATTATTATTATTATTATTATTATTATTATTATTATAGAATCACCAATGTTATCATTTTCACAAACAAATATATTCTGACAGACACATAGATACATACAGGCTATGCGAGGTGATTATAAATTAAACTGCGTCTACTTAACCTGGTCTAGACGGAAAAATATTGACCTTAGGAGTACCGAATTCGGTAGACTACGTGCAGTAGTTAATGTCATATGATGCATATCAACATGTCGACTTCATCCCTCAATTCCTTGCAAGGCAAGTGTAAAAGTTGATCACTCCTGGCCTTGAACTATTGTATTCTACGGAGTTATGAAGCGTGATTTTTGCTTACTCTTGGATGAACAGAGTTACGGTATTGTGTTTGGACTTGTACTCCTCCAAACGAGATTCATGAAGTCCCTTTGCACAGTGAACAGTCACTGATGTGGCTTCAGGGGTAGTTTCACAATTGCCAAGCTTTTCTTTGAAGAGATGGGAGACTAAAGATCAAGGACATGTAACAGTGACAGACGAACGTTCCTGGATGTAGGCCTATAGAAAAAATGTTTTAATACTTTCTTTAATGGGGTTGTCTTATCATTTTTCTTCCCCACACCTTTCAAAATGTTCGCATTCATTTTTATGTTCATCCTACCCATCCAGAGCTGGTTAAGTAGGCATAGTGTAGGCATTATAACTACATTGTATCGATATGTGACTAGTCACAGGAAATGGAACCTAATGTCGAATTTTTCATTTTTTTTTTTTTTGTGGTTTCAGTTAGTTAGTTAGCGGGGTTTAAAAAGGGCGCGTCAGCTACTATGGCTATTTGCGCCCTTATCTAAAATCTTTCACTAAACACAAACACAATACAATAACCAAAATGCTTAAAAGAACTAAAATTCATTGTCACGGTTAAAACGAAGGTCCGAATGTCAAGTTTGTTAAAATCATATACTAAGAAATGTAACCTCCGGATATAAAGAGTCCGGAGGATAAGTAAAACGGGTCATTAAAAAAAAACTACATCACCCTGTCAAGTCCTGTATTCGATAAAATTCTCAGAACTGCATTTGTACAATTAAAATCATTTCCAAGAGCGTCACATAGAGTCAGCCGAATTCCATACTGCCGACGGACAGGTCGTATTTTCTACACCGTAATAAAAAATGTTCCACGGCAAGTGGAACATGGCATAGATCACACTCTGGCTGAGGCTTCCCACGTAGGTTGTGGTTTCAAAAAGACGATGAAATACTGAGTATTTAAAAAAAATTCATGGTTCAAAGTGCTACAGTTCTTAATATATTACTTATTGAATGTTGATATTACATTATGTACTTTTCGAGAAAAATGCAAATTACAGTTTTCATTTGTTTTCTTAGCAACTATAAGAAAGATTTAGGTATTTAAGAAGCACTGTGTAAAACTACGTCCTAGTTTATTATGTAAAAAAGCCTACAGGTAGCGCAAGATGTCAAAACATAGAAATGTAGTTTTTACACCGCAAATTCGTTATTTTGTTCTCCTGTAAAATTTCCTTTTCGCACAAAGGGTCATATATATATATATATATATATATATATATATATATATATATAAAGTTTATGTAAAAACTATTTTTGGCTTCCACTGTTCCTTAAATGTAAAGAAATTAAGTATGGTACACTCGAATTGAATTCATATCTAATTATATTAGTTTTTAAAATACCTGTTCAAATATTTTATTCTACTGACGTAAGCTTAGAACTCTGACAAGGATTGCATTTGCATTGCTCTTGGAACATCATTTACATTATGCTTTACTTCACCTGAGAATGCACATTAATGATTTATTAAGAAGAATCTTTTGTATCAAAACCAATATATTCTTTTTGCAAAATCGAGCAAGAAGATATTAACACAGGCCTTCAATAATACTGTAGTTGGAATACTATTTGCTATCTTTGATGAGATATTAGATTTTGCAATTATGTCTGGCAACTCAGATATAAAACAAATACTGGTACAGTACTTTGATTTTATTCTGCTTGATTTTATAGAAATGTCTGAGTTGTCACCAAGACACGCAAAGTGTAGTACTTTACCCTCTGGGTTGCTTGACTGGCCAGATGAGCAGAAAGTCTTTGTCCTTCCCATTCCATGGTACAAACCTCACACACGTCATGAAGTTGAGATTTGCGATAGCCTTATAAATTGTGACATAGTCGGATGTGTCTGCAACATACAAAACAAACAGAGATAGGCTGAGGAAAAAAATTCTTTCTGTATTAGCAAATAACGTCAGAAAAGTCCATTTACCGCTAAGATCCCAACCTTTGTTAGTAAAAAGCAGATCAGTTATGTTCCAAACTTTCGTATTTGTATAAAGTAAGCGGGGGGGGGGGGGGGAATACACAGAGAGCAAAATTAACACATCTCAGTTTTGTACTAAAACTTTCACCCTAAAGTTTCTTGAAGAGTGTCTGGCTGCAGACCTTGGCTGAGTCACTGAGAAGAAACTGTCTACTGAAGGATGCACTGGAAGGAATGGTGAACGGGAAAATAATTTGGTAGCAGATGATAGGTAACATTAAGATACATGGATCGTATGTGTAGACTAAGGAGGAGGGAGAAAATAGGAAAGACTGGAGAATGCTCAGTTTGCAGTGAAAGACCTGTCCTTCGGCACAAAACTACATGAATGAATGAAGAAGTAATTTTTCTTCATCAGAAATGCAAAGTTTCATAGCCACATCACTGCCAGTTAACAATGATCTCATTTAATTCAACAGGTCATAAGATTTAATGATTTTACAGACATTACGACAAAGCTCAAACATTTATTTCAAGATTTTCTTTGTGAATTAAATACTATTATAGTCACAATCATGCCATGGTATGAAAGAAAAATTTCACAACCTCGAGCAGGAATCGAACCTGCGACTTCCTGTTCTCCGGTCAGGCGCTCTACCACTGAGCTATCGAGTTCGTCTCACACCAAAGGCTCGGAATTATCCTTTCATACTGGCAACTCTGTTATAGAGTACTGTCCATAGCGTCTGGCAACTCAGTGGTAGAGTGGTAGAGCGCCTGACCGGAGAACAGGAAGTCGCAGGTTCGATTCCCGCTCGAGGTTGTGAAATTTTTCTTTCATACCATGGCATGATTGTGACTATACAGACGCTATGGACAGTACTCTATAACAGAGTCGCCAGTATGAAAGGATAATTCCGAGCCTTTGGCGTAGATCGCCTTACCGGAGAACAGGAGTCGCAGGTTCGATTCCCGCTCGAGATGGTGAAATTTTTCTTTCATGCCATGGCATGATTGTGACTATAATAGTATTTAATTCATTAATATGTCACATCAAAGGACGTATATACGTCATCCAAGCATCGTAAGATGAAGATTACATTTCCTTTGTCGTTGACAAACAGTAAAATTTCCTCTCTTATGGCATTCTTGCAATAAAATATGCACCCAATATTTTCTCTTTTCCTTATTTTTAAGACTCTTTTTTATTATGGCAATCTCAACATCCATTCTGCTTGCAGGTGTCTATGATACTGACAACTTTTGAGTCGTCCAGTTTGGTCTCATTTGGTCCCCTGGTTCCTTGTTTCTTGTCGACTAAGTTGCCAGTGACTGGTCGACATAATGGTTCTTATGGTAATTAATTTGCGCAATAAATTCAATAACCGACACAAGAATAGTTTTTGTAGCTTTTTTAGGTTACATATACAACTAAACATTCCATGAAATAAAACGAGTGTTGTCAAGTGAAATTTAATCATTTTATGAATGAAAGAGTTTGTTTAATTTACTTTTAGTTGAACCATTTCAAAAGTGTTCTAACCTTTGAATGGCCCTATTATTTCTATACAGTCAAATCTCTGTATAACGATTATCGTTATAACGATAAACCCCTCTATTGTGATTAAAAATATAGTTCCCGGCATAAAATGTATTTCTTCAATGTATAAATTCTCCTGATATAACGATACCCTCTATTGCGACATATCTCTAGTGAACGATACACTTTAATGGTCCCCAGTTAGTATATTCTCTCTCTACTATGATAAAGCCTGGTAAAATGAAATGTTTGTCGCTAAGCGGTACAGTAAGGTACCGGTATGTGATCTTACTTGATGGAAATATCAGTTTAACTGACCACTGCATATTTAGTGTCTTTGGATTTAATAAGGTCTTTATGTATGTCAATTTCCGTGAAGAGAGCTCTGAAAAAAACTGACATAAGCGAGTTCTTTCAATAAATGTAGGACAGTACAATGGGCAGCATATTAAGAGGGTTTCATTGAAAATTTTAACACTTAGTACCGTAATATACACACCAAGTAAGTCTCTTACCAATTTAACTCTTATTTTTAAAACCCTCCTTATAACAATATTTTTCTTTGAATAATTTCGAGGGAAAAATTGTTCCGGGGCCGGGTATCGAACCTGGGACCTTTGGTTAAATGTACCAATGCTCTCCCAACTAGCTACCTGGGAACTCTACCCGACACCGATCCAATTTTTCCCTCTATATCCACAGACCTCAAAGTGGGCTGACAACCGTCAAGCAACCAACATTGAGTGCACACTAACTCTGTGTGACTTAAATTGTGGTTTTCTGTTAACGAACAGTGACGTGTATTATGCAAATCAAGCTTTCAGGTATAACTCCCTGTAAAGTTAATTTGAATAATTTCGAGGGAAAAATTGTTCCGGGGCCGGGTATCGAACCTGGGACCTTTGGTTAAATGTACCAATGCTCTCCCAACTAGCTACCTGGGAACTCTACCCGACATCGATCCAATTTTTCCCTCTATATCCACAGACCTCAAAGTGGGCTGACAACCGTCAAGCAACCAACATTGAGTGCACACTAACTCTGTGTGACTTAAATTGTGGTTTTCTGTTACGTACAGTGACGTGTATTATGCAAATCAAGCTTTCAGGTATAACTCCCTGTAAAGTTGATTTGAACAATTTAACGTAACAGAAAACCACAATTTAAGTCACACAGAGTTAGTGTGCACTCAATGTTGCTTGCTTGACAGTTGTCAGCCCACTTTGAGGTCTATGGATATAGAGGAAAAAATTGGATCGGTGTCGGGTAGAGTTCCCGGGTAGCTCAGTTGGGAGAGCATTGGTACGTTTAACCAAAGGTCCCGGGTTCGATACCCTGCCCCGGAACAATTTTTCCCTCGAAATTATTCAAATTAACTTTACAGGGAATTATACCTGAAAGCTTGATTTGCAATATTTTTCTTTGTTCCCCTAAATATCGCTATAGACAGATTTGAGTATATTTCATTTCCAAAGGCAAAGGAAATAATGGAGAATTCCAGAACCAGAGAAAACTAAAGAACCAGAAATGTGCGTGCTTTCAAGAAGCTAATCCCCTATTAATAATGTAAATCTATTTAAAACTTCGTTTACTAAGCTAAGAATAGCCTACAGATTTACGGGTTTTGTATAGTGCGCAGAGTAAACTCTCATTGCGATCTTTTCATAACAAAAAATACTGGATATGTGATGTCTTTAGGAAAAAGCTACACATGGGATTTTCTACTGTTGTACACTCACCATACAAAGCGCTGATAACATATGGCACGGTTCCGTTTGGCCACATGCGGCTTGGCATCACATCCCATCGGATCCCGACTCTCCAATAGTCGTACATCTGAAGCAATAAATAAATTCATTGTTTGGTTATTTTAACCAGTTCCTTTAAATTTTTTAATAGAAACTATCCACCTTTAGACAGCATATAACAGTTTCAATAACAAAAAATATTCACTCCTCTCCCTGTAAAAGATGTATATCAAGATGTCCACTCATCACTGGTGGTCACGTGGCCTTCACATGCTATATGGGTCGCTCATTTCCTGCCAAACGATGACTGTAATTTGCGGCAAAATAAAACTCGTAATACTGAAATAAAAGGCTTATCTTATTGTAATGATTGCTGCAAATGGTGACCTACGGCATTCAAGCATGCTTGACGTGGCTTCAGCACATTTCCAGACACTTTCTGTAGTTATATCTGGGACAGATATCAGTGTATACTTGTTTTTTTTTTTAAAGATGGGACATGACAGTTAAGTGGTCAAGCTTGGAACTACAGTGCCATGTTGCCAATATGGACTACCACGCTGCCAACTGATGGAAGGTGGCAATTGTCATTAAGATGGCTGACGTTAAAACATTCATTGACAATTAACGTGAAGGTAAGAAAACAATACAAAAATCGACAGAGAATCAAAAACGAAACGTACCAATGCTAACATTGTGTGCACAATAAATGTCGCCAAGAGAGCTATTAAGCACTCGCCATGTGCGAACTGTAAGTTTGGCAACTCAACTGTTGCTACCATAGCAACAGGCCTACCACGCTATGTGACATTCAGTTGTTTTTCCGATCGCAACGCTCCTGTCATGTCCCATCTTTAAAAAAAACAAGTATAGCATTCATATGAGAACACTTAAATAGAAGCAACCTCAAGGCAATCGAAGCAGTAAAGGCAAAGTACCTCAAAAGAGTCCTGTGCATATCAAAATACACCATCGTGACTTACATATGAGCTGGCAAGGGAGCCATTCTACTTAGAGGAACTGCGACTGCAGCTGCAGCTACCATCCACACAGACATACGAAGAGACAGTGACAGAACTAAAAGGAAAAAGAATGGAAATCTGGAGTGACTTCTACACCACAGACGCGATGATCACAAGAGTGGATGGCCGCGGGCTACGAGCTGAGACACACGATGACCCGCTAAGCGGTTCATGGATTCCATCACAAGTTATGTAGGACAAAGACTTTCCACCTGCTGGCAGAAGACTGCATTTGTGAACTATGCCTGAAGAGTTGTGATAGATTATTATTATTATTATTATTATTATTATTATTATTATTAATGGAGTTTAAAGGGTGCATCAGCATCTATGGCTATTTGCGCCCATGTGAAAGAGTTAGTGCAATAACTCAATTTAAAACTGGTATACATAAAAGCAACATAAATTAAAATTTTATTTTTTTTTTTTTGTATTTTATTGGGTTATTTTACGACGCTGTATCAACATCTAGGTTATTTAGCGTCTGAATGATATGAAGGTGATAATGCCAGTGAAATGAGTCCAGGGTCCAGCAGCGAAAGTTACCCAGCATTTGCTCGTATTGGGTTGACGGAAAACCCCGGAAAAAACCTCAACCAGGTAACTTGCCCCGACCGGGATTCGAACCCGGGCCACCTGGTTTCGCAGCCAGACGCGGTGACCGCTACTCCACAGGTGTGGACCATAAATTAAAATCTCGGTGTTAAAACCGGAAGGTACATTATATATATATCACAAGGAAGTCAGTTACTAAAATCGTCACGAGATGTAAAAAGTCTGGTGACTTGAAATATTAATACATAAAATGAGGATAGTGTATCCCCTAGTCTAGGGGCCAATAAAAATTAAATGACGTTGCTAAGACCTGTACTTGATAAAAACTTTAAAACTGCGTTCACACGATTAAAATCGTTTCCAAGAGCGTCATGCAGCGTCGCACCTATCGCATGCTGACGTCGAGGACGGCCGTATAGTTGTGATAGGTATCATGCTATGTGGTGCACACGAAGATCAGTCTCTCTGACACGATTTTGAAGCGAGTGATTGTAGCTTCATGCATATTTTGCTTAGTTCTCATTATTATTATTATTATTTTCACTTATTTCATGCACTATACGGGTTTTGTATAATTTTAACTTCAACAATTTAGTGGTGTTTTGACACCTCTGCTATCTGAGTTCATCTGCGCAGAGATTTCTGAGGGCTTCGTTCTAATCGAAAACTTATTTCATGTAATGTTTCCTCAGTTAAGACCCGTTTATTCACTCGACGCTTCTTATTTTGAACAGAGCCTGTCTCGTTACATTTCTTTACAAGTCTGTATATTGTTTCCTTATTTGGCACAGGACCATCGGGGAAACGACGTCTGAATTTATGGCAACACGTTCTCCATGTATATTTCACGAAGTCTTACATATAAAAGTGCGTTGTTCTATACTGTACATCACAACACAAACGTGCACAACAAAGACGCACTGAATATTGACTTTAGAGCTGTAGAAATCTGTCGTAACTAGCGAGAAACGTCTCGCCGGGACTTGCAACATTTCTGCCTGCCAACCAGTTTTCATGGTAGTGGGGGACATCTTCGCTTGAAAGCTGTGTATATGTTGACCAACACCCCCAGTTTCAAACTATACATGAACCTACTTGAGAAGCTGTATGGTATTTCCGTAAACTGTCAAATGAGCACATTATTATATATAAGTTTATTGTGTTTAATATTTTCGACAACAAACCCTGCAGGTGCAATTTTTTACTTAAGACCTGCATAAATTTAAAAACATTTACTATTTACCTCGTCAGTAAGAGCCAAGTCTCCTTGGAACAATCCTGGTGTTACCTCGGGATCCTGACCCATTTCTTCGAGGAATTTTGCGTCTTCCAATGTCAGCCTTGCTGCAAAATATAATGTCGCTCAATTAAGGATATAATTTCCCACAATAGTGTCTTCACATCTTATCAAATACTTGAGTTTGAGAAGTGTGAGGAAATATTTATGCAACAAGTGGATAATCTTGATGATTATGGCACGAGTGAATCGCACTCACTATGATGATGATAGTGAAATCTGAAGGGCGCGTCAGCATCAACGCACTCACTATCGTTCGTGCGACAATTTTCACGAGTGTCATAATAAGATTATCCACGAGTTGGATACAACAATTTATGACATCTTAGCATTATAAATTGTAGGAAACAAATTAGGATATGACAAAGTCTTCATATGTTCGTATTGATTAGTTGCGCCTGGCATTGAATAAAGAGAAATGGATGACTTGCAGGTATTACAAACTCTTGTTATACCACAGTCTAATATATACAGTCACAAAACTTGAGTTGTGAGGGTGCTAGAAACAATAGACATGTGCGGGTATTATTTCGCATTGTCTGTAATGAGGCAATATTAGCGATCTTAGTGGTTAGCAACTATCTATGAATGCATATTTACTACGTATTGAGCTTCGTGACTATATACTAGCACAGTCTAGTATATACAGTCGCGAAGTATATACAGTACGTAGTAAATAGGCAAACATTAGCTAGTTGCTCACCACTAGGATCGCTAATATCGCCTCATTACAGGCAATGCAAAATAGTACCATCACAGTCTATTGTTTCTAGCACCCTCAAAACTCAAGCTTCGTGACTGTATATAGTAGACTAAGCTACTAGACTGTGGTTATACCTTAGGTATCAAATTTTATGTTGCAAATGTTCCTTTATTTTGTTAACAAAGTTCCTCTGAATCACAGAACTGTTTTATGTGATATTACAAAATTGTTAAAGATTGGAAATAAATGATACATTACCTTCTGGCCTGCATTTCATTTCATTAGTTAGTTAGTCAGGTTTAAAAAGGGCGTGTCAGCTACTATGGCTATTTGCACCCTTATCTAAAATACTTAAAAAACAACACAAACAATACAACATAGTGAATGCTAACACGAACTAAAAAACGATGTCACATTAAAATCGAAGTACACAAATGCAGTATTAACAAGGTGATTCGTAAAAAAAATCATACAAATGGGGAGTTATCAGACCCTCGGTAGTGTTTAAAAAGATTCGATAAAATAATAAAAAGAACACAAAGACAAATTATATGGCGCATTTCAAAACAATAAAATTTGATAAAACATTCGGATGTAGAAGGTTCTAAATGTCAATATGTAAAAACAAATATAAAACAACAAATGTACGTAACCTCCAGATGTAAAGGGTCCGGAGGATAAGTAAATCGCGTCAATAATAACGAAATGAATAAACAGTTAACAATGGACAATTTTATGCAATAATCGATTCTTGGCTTTCTTCCTGCCAGTAATTCATTAGTCATCAGTTGAATTAACGTGTCTCTTCTCATTTGCAAAATGACTTATTCGATACAAGAAAGAGTAGAAATTGTGGAAGTATATGTAAGAACAGGTTGGATTAAGGAAACCCGCGAAATTTCAGGTACAAGAACTGCCAAAGAGAGCAATATAGGGTTTGGTTAAAATGTGGCATGCTACGGGATCTGCACAAAATGCTGGTGTATCTAAACATGATTAGACGTGCACAGCTGTGTATTGATGCTGCAGAGAGCCACTTTCAACATCAATAAAAGGTGAGTCCTTTTCAGCACTTCGCTTCCGTATTTTCCTTCTGTATTTACTCTATACTTACACGGACTACTTTTATATGCGCAACTCTGTATAAGAAAATATACTTAATTTATATGGCAGACATTTTTAATTTTTCATTCTACCATTTATCTCTGCCAGTTAAAATAAACCATTATTATTATTATTTATTAAACGTCTGGTGAGAAGCGGCTCTGTGGCTCAAGCGCTGCCCAGGTTTGATCCCCGGCCAGGTCGTGATGGAATCCGTGGTGAATAAAACAAACTTGTAAAAGGTTTTTCTCCGGATACCTACTCCAGTATACCTTTATCATTTCACCTTCCTCTAATTTCTTCTATCATCTGTGATAATTAAAAAACAGGCCGGGTGAAGTCTTGAAAGTTGTACGGGTTTCCAATGTCCTGCAGAGACGTGTGTTAGAGAAATGACTTGCAAAGTTTAGATGGAATCTTCTCTTACATGTCGCACACCTATCTCACGGGCCGTGACTTTTCTATTCTTCCGAAGGATTTAAATTCGCGAATGAGTCATCGGTCTGTCTCCGTGAAGTGCAGGCGTGTTCACTGTCATCGTTTATCATCCACAACTCATTCATGTTTTTTTTTAAATAGTTAGTCACCGGTCGGTGCGGTACTTCGGTGCTATTTATTCAGTACATAAGAGAATACAATTTTACATTAGAGAATTTAGCTGGCTACATGGGATCATTGAATTGAACCCGAGGCCAAGAAAGAGAACGAAGAAGAAGAAGAAGAAATTCGCGAATCTCACATCGACTGGGTAGCGCTGTAAGCACTAGAATCCAGAGGACAGGCAGTCAGTGTTCGGGTAACTAGGCTATTTCTCAATTCGGGCTATTCCATCTCAAATCGACCGAAATATAGAGAAAATTGACCTTGCAATTTTTGAATACAATGAAACTTTTTCTGTCCGTAGACAACTATGATACGATGCTTTGTGCAAAGTTTGAGGCATCAGAACTTCATAGTGTTTAAATTAAAAATATTTAAATTTATCGTATTTTCATAAAATTAGCAACTTTAAACTGTTGTGGCTCCGAAACCCTTTCACCCAATGATCAAAATCATGGTTTATTTTGATGCTGAGAAATTAAAGTTTATATTGACATGTAAACAGTTTTTCTTACTTTTTATGGAAATGAAGAAATTTAGATTTTTCTTCATTAAGACGCCTTTGCCCACGAAAAAATATTTTTAAAATATATGGTTAGATTCCGCATTGAAAACACAAATAAACACGTATTTTTTTACTGGTGCACTGTTGATAAGAAAGTATTGAAAATATCAAATAAAGAAAATAAATAGTACGCGCGTGAACTAACCAGCTGACTGTGAGGCAGGAGCTAGCCGAGACAACCAAGGCCAGGAGACAAACACGTGCTGTTTCGTCTAGTAGCGCATAGCTGGGCTAGCTTGATCACAGGTTTTCATAAACACAGGAGTAAAATGACGCCCAACGCTCGCTTATCTTCAGCTCTCGGTCAGTGCATGCGGTACTGCGTCGTTCAAGTCTAGGCGTGTGAAAATAATTTATTTAATACCCTCGAAACTTATTACCGAGCCACTAGAGAAAACAATGCCGAATCCCTCTTAATAATGCAAGGTTTTTCCTCAATATTTTTTTTACATTTTTACAAATGGGCAAAAAGCCTAAAAGTAAGTAAAATCAGATTATCTGTCTCTCTGTATACAATAAAAATAAGGATTACTTCTTAACATAACCTATCAAATGTCAGCTTCAAAATGAGCTCCCGTTCAATGTTCTGCAGTAAACGGCTCCAGAGTTCTGAGCGCTGAAAGAGGCTTGTTTTTCTAAAATACGCTAAATTTGTCGCTCAACAATACAAAAACCGTTTGACTTTCGATAGTATATTTTTGCAAATGCACTGTCCTCAGCACCTTGTATAAATAGGGAAAAAATTAGAGTATTAAAAAAATGCGAGTTTTTTACTGATCGATTTCATATGGAATAGCCCATTCCTAGGCATTACAATGTACTGCAAAAAAACACTCAATTGCAAGTAATAAGAAGCAAACTCCCTTATACTAGATAGCGCGCATTAATCGCGGGAAATCGACATACCAACAACTTTGTCGCATTTCTTTTTCCAGAAAAAAATACTTTTACATCGTGAAATAGGAAGGTAAAGATTGAGTTGACATTTGACAAAATATTTTATTTCGGAATAAGAACTCCGTGCTCCACGCAATCATATTCGCTCGTACGCGTACCTGTAACTGCGATATTTCATTTGGCACTCACCTTCTTCTGGAACGGGTGGATGCAGAACCGCTGGGACGTCGGGAATGCTGCGGGCGTCACTCGGGATCGCCAAAATCGCAGACATTAGTACCAGGCAATGCATGGCTTGCTTCCTGCAGAGAAGTTGGTCAGCTCGGTATGGTTGGAGTCAAGTTACTGAAACAAAAATGTTTGACCCTCAGCTTATAATAGCTACAGTCCATGCCTCAGAATTATAATTCTTTGAATTGAGGTAGCTAAAGTTAGTAGGAAAAGAAAAATGCACCGATAGAGAGGTGCGTATGTAGGGCAATAATCGGAAACCACAGTCTAGTATATACAGTCACGAAGCTTGAGTTGTGAGGATGCTAGGAACAATACACTGTGCCGGTACTATTTCGCATTGTCTGTAATGAGGAGGTAGTAGCGATCCTAGTGGTTAGCAACTATCTATGGATGCATATTTACTATTAAGCTTCGTGACTGTATATACTAGACTGTGCGGAAACGCTGACCTGAAGTATTTCACGAAAGAATTTCAGATTACACAGCTTCCATAGTAAGATAATTGTATGTTGTGAAATACAGAGTGATTCACGAGGATTTACCGCCACTTACGGAGCTTATTTCCGAAGACATTCTGAGCAAAAAATGTCATATAAACATGTGTCCTAATCTCAATATTTCGCGCCGGCGCACTTGAGTAGTAACGCATCAGCTGTTCATTGTTGGAGATTCGTTATGCTATGAGTGTATTATCGCCGCGCTCTCATGGTTAACATTCGGCAGGTCTTTGAGCGGCCTCGTGCATAACATTCGGCAGATCTTTGAAATTTAATTGCATTATTGTTTTCAATTTCTTATGTCGCCGTTCCAATCACTCGCCTCAATTTCAATATTGCAACCAATAAGCTGCTTCCATTATTAAATGACACCTACTTGTCTAATCCACGTGGACTAAACCCGAGGACAAACATTAAGATATGTGATTAAAAATTATTATTAAGAGTTAAGAATGTCAACGTACTCGTAATAATAATAATAATAATAATACTTTACTTACTGGATCTTAAGGAATCCGGAGCTTCATTGCCGCCCTCATATAAGCCCGCCATTGGTCCCTATCCTGAGCAAGATTAATCCATTCTCTATCATCATATCCCACCTCCCTCAAATCCATTTTAATATTATCTTGCCATTTACGTCTCGGCCTCCCGAAAGGTCTTTTTCCCTCCGGCCTCCCAACTAACACTCTATATGCATTTCTGGATTCGCCCATACGTGCTACATGCCCAGAACATCTCAAACGTCTGGATTTAATGTTCCTAATTATGTCAGGTGAAGAACACAATGCGTGCAGTTCTGTGTTGTGTAACTTTCTCCATTCTCCTGTAACTTCATCCCGCTTAGCCCCAAATATTTTCCTGAGAACCTTATTCTCAAACACCCTTAACCTATGTTCCTCTCTCAACGTGAGAGTCCAAGTTTCACAACCATAAAGAACAGCCGGTAATATAATTGTTTATAAATGCTAACTTTCAGATTTTTTGGCAGCAGACTGGATGATAAAAGCTTCTCAACCGAATAATAACAGGCATTTCCCATATTTATTCTGTGTTTAATTTCCTCCCGAGTATCATTTATATTTGTTACTATTGCTCCAAGATATTTAAACTTCTCCACCTCTTCGAAAGAAAAATTTCCAATTTTTATATTGCCATTTCGCACAATATTCCCGTCACGAGACACAATCATATACTTTGTCTTTTCAGGATTTACTTCCAAACCTATTTCTTTACTTGCTTCCAGTAAAATCCTCGTGTTTTCCCTAATCATTTGTGGATTTTCTCCTAACATATTCACATCATCCGCATAGACAAGTAGCTGATGTAACCCGTTCAATTCCAAACCCTCTCTGTTATCCTGGACTTTCCTAATGGCATACTCTAGAGCAAAGTTAAAAAGTAAAGGTGATAGTGCATCTCCTTGCTTTAGCCCACAGTGAATTGGAAATGCATCTGACAGAAATTGACCTATACGAACTCTGCTGTACGTTTCACTGAGACACATTTTAATTAATCGAACTAGTTTCTTGGGAATACCAAATTAATAATAATAATAATAATAATAATAATAATAATAATAATAATAATAATAATAGCCATTTAACAATATAACAAACTATGAGAGAAGAGAGATGAGAATTAGAGAACAATACATTACTATGCCTTAAAGAAATTCTGTACAAACAGTAAAACAGGATTTCTTCTCAATTTGCAATTTTCCCAACGTTATTGGTGCATAGACTGTAGTCATATGAAAATTCAAAGTCCTAGTGGACACTTGAATGAGATGTACTGAATCAGGAAGGGTTACTTCTCTATCAATCTATACCAAGAATCATTGCATGTTGGCCCGGGTCAGTGTCTTCTGCATGCAAAGTTTGAAAACAATGACTATCCGAAAACACAAAATTACCATAGCGACACGCTCGTATAGTAAGAGAATTATTTGCGCCGGCTACGATGGCTCTGTCGTTTTGATTCTTTTCCGTTTAAAGATGGAATAGCTAACAGATCGTTAAATATCACATTTGCAACGACCTATACTTTAAAGACTGGAGTAGTTTAAAGGTCCGTTACTTAACGAGAGAATAGCAATTTATGGAACAGGTTTCTTGCAACCCAGCATTATAGATCTAACTAGGAATAACTCATATTTTTTGGGTAGGCTAAGCCTCA
Organism: Periplaneta americana; assembly: GCF_040183065.1. Lineage (NCBI taxonomy): Eukaryota > Metazoa > Arthropoda > Insecta > Blattodea > Blattidae > Periplaneta > Periplaneta americana. The sequence goes on along the minus strand of NC_091117.1, from coordinate 203,435,639 downwards.
AACTCCTCTTAGAGCTTCGTCACTGGTATCGTGTCAACATTTTGCTGTTGCTATATTGTTTTAATTACAGTTTTAGTAGGATCTCTAATATGCTTTTCATAAGAGAAAAGTATAGTATTGCTCCCGCAACAAGCAACGTTTTCTTCATGAACTGTGCAAAATGTGCGACATACAATGTAAGCTTACATTAGTACAGCCGTGGCGAAAATGTAACTCACGAGCACATTGTGGCTCGCAATGATAGCTGTGCATGTCTCTTGCTCCGCCAACCCCCACTCTCTCACTCAATGGAGTCAAACTCCGTTCCATTTGTATTTGTCTCTGACCTGCAAGTGGCGTATCGTCGCAATGTCTCTCTCGAAACCATGTACCTCTACAGAAACGAAAGTTTCAAGTAGGATGGGAAGACGCATTTTTTTGCTCCCAATATGGTGAGAATATTAAATGTATGATTTGTTCACAAGTATTACGAGGAAAACGGTTGTATAACATAAAACGGCTTTATACTACATGTTACTGATGAAACATTAAAAGGTTAAGTGTTATTATTATTATTATTATTATTATTATTATTATTATTATTATTTTGATCCTTTTTCAGCAGATGTACGAATAATGCGGTTAGGTCTTCAATTTAAACTCACAGATTTACAATTGTAATGTTACAATGAAAGCTAGATGTAAGGACTTGACAAATGTTGAACTTTTCAAATCTTTGCCAAAATAATAAATATCTGAAGCTTCGTTCTTTCGCTTGCTCTATTGAAGCCACAACTAACGTTTGTGAAAAATTATTTTCAACAATGAAAATAGTAAAAACCTAATTTAGATTATGGCTGATACACAAATACATTCGTGATGAACTACGACTGGCAGTAAGTGACATAATTCCTGATTTTGAAACTCTGTCGCAGAGACATTCTGAAGACAGTTAACTTCAGATTGTGATAATTTGTCCTATGTTTTCTTGTTCATTTCTTTCTTCGTTACACGTACTAAACATTAGTTTGTAACCTTATACTGTATAAAATTAAATTTAAGTGCTTGACGTAAGGAAAATGAAAATCCGTTAAAGTCAGACAGTTCCTTCACTTCCCCTTCGGGTGTCCGCCTCCCTCCATAGGTGCTATGCACGTTGTAGGTTACACAGTGACTCGGCGCACGATTACATTTTCGCCACGGCTGCATTAGTACAATCTTTATAACCCAGTAGTGACTACAACTATGCAAAATGTGCGACATACAATGTAAGCTTACATTAGTACAATAGTGACTACAACTATGCAAAATGTGCGACATACAATGTAAGCTTACATTAGTACAATCCTTATAACCCAGTAGTGACTACAAGTATGCAAAATGTGCGACATACAATGTAAGCTTACATTAGTACAATCCTTATAACCCAGTAGTGACTAGAACTATGCAAAATGTGCGACATACAATGTAAGCTTACATTAGTACAATCCTTATAACCCAGTAGTGACTACAACTATGCAAAATGTGCGACATACAATGTAAGCTTACATTAGTACAATAGTGACTACAACTATGCAAAATGTGCGACATACAATGTAAGCTTACATTAGTACAATCCTTATAACCCAGTAGTGACTACAAGTATGCAAAATGTGCGACATACAATGTAAGCTTACATTAGTACAATCCTTATAACCCAGTAGTGACTAGAACTATGCAAAATGTGCGACATACAATGTAAGCTTACATTAGTACAATCCTTATAACCCAGTAGTGACTACAAGTATGCAAAATGTGCGACATACAATGTAAGCTTACATTAGTACAATAGTGACTACAACTATGCAAAATGTGCGACATACAATGTAAGCTTACATTAGTACAATCCTTATAACCCAGTAGTGACTACAAGTATGCAAAATGTGCGACATACAATGTAAGCTTACATTAGTACAATCCTTATAACCCAGTAGTGACTAGAACTATGCAAAATGTGCGACATACAATGTAAGCTTACATTAGTGCAATCCTTATAACCCAGTAGTGACTACAACTATGCAAAATGTGCGACATACAATGTAAGCTTACATTAGTACAGTCCTTATAACCCAGTAGTGACTACAACTATGCAAAATGTGCGACATATAATGTACAGTAATGCAATTTCTATTACCCAGTAGTGACTAGAACTATGCAAAATGCGCGACATACAATGTAGACTAGTACAATTCTTATAACCCAGTAGTGACTAGAACTGTACAAAATGTGCGAAATATAATGTATACTAGTACAATCCTTATAACCCAGTAGTGACTAGAACTGTGCAAAATGCGCGACATACAATGTAGACTAGTACAATCCTTATTTAACCCAGTAGTGACTAGAACTATGCAAAATGTGCGACATATAATGTAAGCTTACATTAGTACAGTCCTTATAACCCAGTAGTGACTACAACTATGCAAAATGTGCGACATATAATGTACAGTAATGCAATTTCTATTACCCAGTAGTGACTAGAACTATGCAAAATGCACGACATACAATGTAGACTAGTACAATCCTTATTTAACCCAGTAGTGACTACAACTATGCAAAATGTGCGACATACAATGTAAGCTTACATTAGTACAGTCCTTATAACCCAGTAGTGACTACAACTATGCAAAATGTGCGACATATAATGTACAGTAATGCAATTTCTATTACCCAGTAGTGACTAGAACTATGCAAAATGCGCGACATACAATGTAGACTAGTACAATCCTTATAACCCAGTAGTGACTAGAACTATGCAAAATGCGCGACATACAATGTAGACTAGTACAATCCTTATAACCCAGTAGTGACTAGAACTGTACAAAATGTGCGAAATATAATGTATACTAGTACAATCCTTATAACCCAGTAGTGACTAGAACTGTGCAAAATGCGCGTCATACAATGTAGACTAGTACAATCCTTATTTAACCCAGTAGTGACTAGAACAGTGCAAAATGTGCTAAATACAATGTACAGTAGTGCAATCCGTAAACCCCAGTAGTTGCTAGAGCTGTGCAAAATGTGCTACATACAATGTACATTAGTTCAATTCGTATAACCCAGTAGTGGCTACAACTGTGCATAATTTGCGATATACAATATTCGTAATGCAATCCCTATAACCCAGTAGCTGGGGTCTACGACTATGAACCACAATATTGATAACAGAGAATGATGGAATGATGGCGCCCAAACATCTTAAACACATGGGCAGATTTGAAATAATTAAAGTATAAATTTACGGTCATCGTAAAATTTAATTAAAATAGCCACATATACTCGTAAGATGATATACGTAGGTACTCACAGACGTTGAAGTGGAGTGGAGTGCGAATCCTCACGCGTGTCACGTCGCCGCGGTGTAACGTGTGATAGGTGCTCAGTCCAGAGGGTCGCACTGAATACGGGTGGGTGTATGTTTCCCCTACAGTCGGCGTCCAGTATCTTGACCCTTGGATTGCAGCCAGCCGACTCTGGACCCTCCCAACTGTTTACTTTAGTGGACACACCACAACCGGTTGCTCTTGTAGTCGCGAAGATGATGCATTGAGAGTTTGATGTGACTGGAGGGCGAGCCTTTAAAAGTCTTTCTTTGGTTTGTACATGCCTTGCGGGTATCGCCATATGTTTCTACATTGGCAGGCGCTTGTTAAGCTCATGACCGGTTTGGGCGGTACCGTCTCTTCAATTTATTGCTGATGTTTAAGAGTACAGAAATAATTCAAAGGTGGACGCCTTCTAATTAAACTTAATTAATGGAAGCTACTCTATTATAATGTTGGCGTGATAAACGATCCATGTGGTCAAGCACTTTTGAAGATGTGAAGCAGGTCTTATAAATTACAATTTCGCTACATAGCTATTCTTGCCAGTGGTTGCTACATTTATTAATATTTTATTCATTGGTATCATTTAATGCATTAATTTTCAATTTTAAGAGTGATTTATGTTGTTGTTGTTGTTTTCTAACGCCAGGCGTTTGACAATAAAGTCATTTGACCTCTTGCACTCCAATATTTTTCAAAGATATTATCGTGGCCAGCCACTGAAGCACAGATTTTGAGGTGTTCCGAATCCATTTCTTGGTTTGAGTTGCACAATGGGCAGTTAGGGGACTGATATATTCCAATTCTATGCAGGTGTTTGGCCAAACAATCATGGCCTGTTACCAATCTAAATGCAGCTAAAGACGATTTTCGTGGTAAATCGGGAATTAACTGTGGATTATGATGCAGAGAGTTCTATTTTTTCCCTTGAGATTGCGTTATCAAATTTTGTTTGTTGAAGTCTAACTATGTAGATTTAATAAATCTTTTCACAGAGTAATACGTAGATTTAGTAACAGGTCTGTAAGTAGCAGTGCTGCCCTTCTTTGCTAAAGCATCCGCATTCTCGTTTCCCAGGATTCCACAATGGGATGGTATCCATTGGAATTGAGTGATATTAATTGAGAGAGCATTTTAGTTATTTCTGCTGTTTGAGATGAGGTGTGTGTTTAGAGACTATTGATAGAATAGCTGCTTTAGAGTCTGATAATATAACTGCATTCTTAAATTTATTGATGTGGCATAGAAGATTCCTGAGACTTTCACTTATTGCAATGATTTCTCCATAAAAAAAAGAGATTTATATAGAACTAATACATTTCTTTCTTTATTTCAAAACAAATGACGCGAACCACAATTTGTTTTACCTCAAATGTAGAGTATCTTTGGGAGATTACTAACCTCTATAGTAAATGTTGAAAATCTTTTATTTATTCGGTTGTAAATTCACTTAATGACCAGTTTTTAACGTCAAATTAAGCAGGAGTTTTGATTTCCTGTCACGAGATGCGCAGATGTTTATTCTTTATTTCTTATTGTTGGCAGCTGTTTTCGACATTTTGTTTTAGTCACTGAAAATGCAGTACACATTAAATCAACGACTCTTCCTTGTGAAGGAATACTGGATTACGAATTCAATTACAGCTACTCAAAGGGCATAGGCTACCAGAGAGAATTTGGCGTTCGTAATCCTCCCAAAGAATCACAATACTGGGACTGGTAAACAAATTGGAAACAATTGGATCTCTAAACGAATAATAATTTTGATGGAAATAAATATACAGGATAAAGAATAAACATCTGCGCATATCGTGACAGGGAATCAAAACTCCTGCTTAATTTGACGTTAAAAACTGGTCACTAAGTGAATTTCCACCCGAATAAAGAATTTTTAACATTAATTCCTATAAAGGTTAGTAATCTCCCAAAGATACTCTATATTTTTGATGGGAATAGATGCATTATAGGGGCCACCCATCACATATTATACGCAAAAAAAAGGTCAGCGGAAGTAATAGTTCAATTAGCGTTTTTAGCATTCGATATTCGATAAGCATTAAATGCTACCAAATTAAAAAATTAAATTAAAAAAATTTAAACAGTTTGTTACTACTGATGTGATTTTAGTCACTTTGTATTATACGTTTGGTCCAGGGAAAATATATTTCACTATTACTGCCGTTATTTCCATTTTGAAGTAGGCTACAAGTCAACAATATAAAACTGAGAGTTAATTTATAAGTTGGCAACATATTTATGTCGATTATAACAACAATACATATCGATAGTAGCATTCATACCATTCACCCAATAAGGAGATTGGCCCCTATAATGCATCTGTGCCATTTGAGGTATAACAAATTGATAATCCCTATATACGCCATTTTGGCCCTTTTGGCCTTTATTGTTAGCAGAGTGCTAACTCCTTTTACTGAAAGGCTGTTTCTAATTCCAGTTTTTATAAGATTCGCGCAACTAAATTCTCGCTCACAATTTACAGTATGCGATGGAATTATATAAATTAATTAGAAGAAATTGTTCACTTAACTTACATGAATTGCACAAATTCTTTGAAATCCATTCCTGAACATCTATTACTCAATACGTTTTTGAACATTGCCCATGCCATTAGCATTTCATTTAAATTCAGATTAGTTCAAACACATCTTTGATTTCATTTTCTCCGTTATCATCTCTGTTTCTGAAGTCCAATGTGGTTGTCGGATTTTTGCACATTTACATTCAAAGTTTGTTGACAAATGCGACTGTGGCTTAAATCCTGGTTGAAAGGACGTCAAGGTTAGAGCGTACGTATGCAGCTGACTACAGTCGCTAATCGCGATTATCATTATCATGATTACCGAAAATTTGTGGTCACGCTTGGTCCCATCTGGTCAACAGCTGAATTACCATAAAGAAAAGAATTTTCTCAATTATGGACTTCCATGTAATCTCAGCTAACCGACTGAGTTAATCTGTTCTTGAACCGAATATTGATAAATTAGTTAAAAGAAAGAGAATTCAGATATCTTTAAAACGCACCTAGGTATGTAATATAGTGTAGGGTCTACTATAGCTTATTTAAAACCAATTTTAATCAGGATTATTTATTACAGAAGAAAATAATTAAAATATGTCTTCATAAACCTATTGATTTGTCCATATCAAAAATTGTTTTTAGACTTTAATGTTCTTAAAATAAGACAAATTGATTAATCTTGGCAATTCTAATAGTTCTAGTATTAAATTTAACAAGTTATGTACGTGTGGATTTTATAAATAATGAAAAATTGTAAATTTAAATTTATATATTTTTATTGTGTAGTAGACATAGACTAATTGCATTATATACGTCAGGAATCCGCCCCTGAGCACGACTTTTATTCTTTCAAGGGTAAGCTAAAGTTTTATCTGTTTATATTATACTAGTGGCTTGTGCAGCAAATGCTGCAAACTAAGTTCATTAGGCGTTCAAATAAACATTTTTCACATTTATTTTCAATGAAGAATACCAGACATTCTGAAAGTTATTTGCTTCCATAATAATGAAACATACTCTATCTCGAGCCAATACTGAAGAGAACCACGCATATAAATGTCTACACCACACCGCCATTAAATATATGAAAAAGACCCAATCCCACTTGATTAATAACTATAAAAATATTTGATGTTTAATAATATTATCTTACGTAAGTTTTATAGCTTTCAGTAACATATACTATATATGTACTATATAGCCGCCACTCAGTAAAATATAGAAATCAAAATCTAATTTAAGTTATTCTCTACATCTACTTAAATAACCCCAAAACGTTTCACTTTCATATCAATATAGCATTAATATGTATAATTAATGAAAAATAGTCACATCACGGCATTAACTACAATAATATTTCATTTCTAATGGTAATAATGTCATCAAACTACCTCATGTTTTGTAGTTTTTAATATCCAATACACAGCTGTACCCAGAAAATTACACACCACAGAATCGAACCTGTAAATTATTTTTAGTAAGTTAAGTTTTTAATAACCAATTTAATTTTAGCTCTAAATATGTCAGCATTCTTGCAGATCATGATCTTCGTGTAATATTGTTTACTGTAGTCGAGCCCCTACCACGCTGTAGCGGAGAACTGAGGAATATGTTCCCAAATTGAAGCAGCAGAAAGCCGCCATTTGTTTGTTAGAAAATGCGCGGGATTTCGAAACCGCTATTTGAATACGTGTTGTATTGCGTATCCGAAAGCTAAATGTTTTTGTTTAAAGGAACAATACTTCCTTTGCGATATATCTTTAATAACGTGTGTCTCCTGTCAGCAGAGTTGCTAGGTTTTCTGCGAGGGAAATCGGGATATCAGAAGCTAACTTAAGACATTATATTTATCATCACTTTATCAAAGAGATTTATAGTTGTTTTCTGCAAAGTAGTATTCGCGTGCTTTTAATGTAATATTCGCCTGCCTGAGAAACACTAAAACACGAAAGACACACAGTAGGCTACAGTGAATACTACAGGCTAATCGTTTTTTTCTTTTATTAACCATGAATATGTTTTAACCATTCGCTACTAAATTAACTTTGCAACTTATCTTTTTCGCAACCGGTACTGCAACAGTACATCGACGATGAGTCCATGTTTAAACATAGTTCACTGCACTACAAAACGCAGCAATTGTATGTGTCTGTTATTAGTGTAAAATACAATATCAAAACGCTCTTTTTTTTTTTTTTTTTTTTTTTTTTTTTTGGCACTCAACGCACCTAAAATACACAATGTTGATTACTTGCGAGAACAGCAACTAGGTACCGAAACGGATTAATCAACAATGTGGTAGAATTAGGAGAACTATTATCTTAAGGCAATCAGCTAGGTTACCTCACAGAGTTACTGAATTTCCGCGGGTTACCTCTATGTTTACAATGTAACCATCTGAGTCAATATATAAACAAAAATATCGGATAATAGGAAATGCAGACTAACTTGTTTAAATTGCGTTCTAGGCTATTATCCCTCAAATCTGGATTTTTATCAATCTCGATCTGCTTTATCGGGATTCAACCAGGCTGTCAGACTTGCATCATTTTCATAGGAACTCCGAATGTGAATATTCATAACCAAGGTTAATAATGTCTACTTTTTAATTTAATCTGTAGGTTAAACTGTTGTATAAAATGAAAAAGCATTATTATTATTATTATTATTATTATTATTATTATTATTATTATTATTAGTAGTAGTAGTAGTAGTAGTAGTAGTAGTAGCAAGTAGCAGGAACAGCAGCAGCAGCAGCAGTAGCAGTAGCAGTAGTATAAAAAACTGTTTCATTAATCCGTAACTAAGACAAGAGTTACTTTCAATCAGGGATATTAAAAAAAATAAACTTTTTGTAGTTTATACAGTTTCTGTTGAGTTGTCCAAAGGAACGATGGTGTGAAAATTCCTTCCTCTAACAGGCTATGTGGCCTAATACTTGTTCTGGGAGATGAATTTGAAATGTGTCATGCCATTACTTAATGAGTGGTTAGTACATGCAGTATTAATGAACATGTTTCAGCTTTTAGGCTCTGAAATTTGTTTATATATATTTTTTAAACAGGATCTATTTCCACCGTCCCGCGCCGTGGCGTGGTGGTCTAAGGCATACTGCCTAGGACTCGCATTACGGAATGCGCGCTGGTTCGAGTCCTCATGGGGAAGAAATTCTGTCATGAAATTTCGGCCAGTGTATGGGACCGGTGCCCACCCAGCATCGTGATGCACTTGGGGAGCTACGATAGGTAGCAAAATCCGGTTGCGAAAGCCAGCTGTAAAGGCTGGGGGGAACATCGTGCTAACCACACGATACCTCTATTCTGGTTGGATGATCGTCCACCTCTGCTTCGGCATGTGGGCGTGAGGCCAGCAGCCGGACTGTAGCGCCACGGATTATTATTATTATTATTATTATTATTATTATTATTATTATTATTAATTCTGTATCTTCGAATTCGGCGAATAATCTTATTATTCATGAATGCACTAAAGCAACAGCTGTTTGAAGAAAGGGAAGGAAGGATATGGAGTGGATGAAGGACAATAACAATGTATACGGTAATAACGTAGTTTGAGAGGTAACAACTATCTTCGAAATGAGTTGAAACACTGAATGATTCATTGTAGAGTAGAAATTTTCTCTGCGGATTGCACCTATCCATTTTCGGTTAAGGGAATCTTTACTCAGAGGAAATCTGAAGCACAAACAGCCGTATAAGCTTGTCTTCTGTAACATAATAGGGGCCAAAAATATTGTAGAAATTAAAAATTAACTAATCAGTGAAATGTAACATTCCTTCCTTCTTTATCTCTACATCCGTGTGCATTGCTGCAATTAAAAATAGCACACGAACTAAACCTGTACTTATTCAGCTCAACCAAGCAAATGGCCGCCCGTCGGCTGTTCAATTTGGGAGCATAACACTAGCGCCAGTGAGCGGTCTAGCGGTTATTTAGTAAGTCTATGACTGTAGTGTGTGTTTTGTTTTATTCTGAAAAGCAATTAGCTAGTTCTCAAAACTGACGACAGATGGATTTTGGAAAATAGGAAAATTATGTTGAAAAATTGACATTTCACTGAAAACTACTATTTTTTCTGAAAAACTTTGAGTTCCAAGCTTCAAAATGAGGGGTCATTTATTAAAATCCGTTCAGCCTTTTCCCGTAATTTCCATTACCAGTTCAAATTATATGTATAGATTTTATGTTATAATTATTAGCAAAATAAACACATTATATAATTATTGTATTACTGTTGTCTAGTGGTTATCAATAATAAAATAAGGCAGAATTAACTACAGTAGTTGCACGTTTATGTTTCAGATCTGCGATGTAATTCGTGACGAATTTGTCAAGCCATTATTGATCGCCATTGTTCGTCTTATGATCAAACATAAGAAATTAGGAGCGGCCAAAAAGCTCAGTTACACAGAGCAAATTATTGTGACAATAGTGCTAGAGATTATGAAAGCTGATCTTTAGAAGTCTCGAAGCATTTCGAACGTTCTGTTGCACAATAAGAGCCTGTAGGCTATATATTCATTTGTGGGTGTGTTATTGTAATGAAGATGGTACGAAGAGGCTGGGTTCTTTCCCGTGTTTCATAACTGACGACAGGAAGAGCGACATTCCATTGTCTCAACCGGTTCCATTTTATGTGCCCATAAATGACAATGCTGTGCGGGTACACGCAGACGGGGCGCGCCGCATTGTTGCGGTCTCATTGCGATGACATGTCGCTCGCAATCAATCGTAATAATAATAATCATCATTATTTAAACTTTACTGACGCATGATCCAGGTGGGCAAGGAAACTTTCAGAATAAATTGTGCTAACATTAAATTATCACTTATTTACAAATTGAATTTATGATGACACCTATGTTTTATTTATCTATTACATTACTTTTCCTGATTTGTGTCAAGTTCTACGTGTAGAAATGCCATGCCACTGAAAACTATCTAAAAAGGGAGAGCGCTGAACTTAGTTTCTCAACAGATTCTTGCAAATTTGTAGTACACAAATGGGTAGATTTTTGTTAAACTACAGGCCCAAAGAGAAGAAAAGACTCGGTTGTCAGTTTCGATCGATCTTACATGGAAACGTAAAGATATACTTACTTACTTACTACTGGCTTTTAAGGAACCCGGAGGTTCATTGCCGCCCTCACATAAGCCCGCCATTGGTCCTTATCCTGAGCAAGATTAATCCATTCTCTATCATCATATCCCATCTCTCTCAAATCCATTTTAATATTATCTTCCCATCTACGTCTCGGCCTCCCAACTAACACTCTATATGCATTTCTGGACTCGCGAATACGTGCTACATGTCCTGCCCATCTCAAACGTCTGGATTTAATGTTCCTGATTATGTCAGGTGAAGAATACAATGCGTGCAGTTCTGTGTTGTGTAACTTTCTCCATTCTTCTGTAACTTCATCCCTCTTAGCCCCAAATATTTTCCTAAGCACCTTATTCTCAAACACCCTTAACCTATATTCCTCTCTCAAAGTGAGAGTCCAAGTTTCACAAACATAAAGAACAACTGTTTTATAAATTCTAATTTTCTGATTTTTTTATAGCAGACTGGATGATAAAAGCTTCTCAACCGAATAATAACAGGCATTTCCCATATTTATTCTGTGTTTAATTTCCTCCCGAGTATCTGTATATTTGTTACTGTTGCTCCATGATATTTGAACTTCTCCACCTCTTCAAAAGATAAATTTCCAATTTTTATGTTTCCATTTCGTACAATATTCCCGTCACGAGTCATAATCATATACTTTGTCTTTTCGGGATTTACTTTCAAACCTATCTCTTTACTCGCTTCCAGTAAAATTCCCGTGTTTTCCCTAATCGTTTGTGGATTTTCTCCTAACATATTCACGTCAACCGCATAGACAAGCAGCTGATGTGACCCGTTCAATTCCAAGCCCTCTCTGTTATTCTGGACTTTCCTAATGGCATACTCTAGAGGAAAGTTAAAAAGTAAAGATATACTAAAGAAAAAAATATATAAATATTTAGGCATTAAAATATTTTACTTACATTTACATCTTCGTACATCTAGTTCTGCAACGAAGTTCGTCGTCTTCCTGTGGATTGGCTCCATGAAATTATTCGTGACTGCCTCGAGCATTTCTATTCATGTCTTCTTGGCTGGTCTTTCCTTCTCTCCTCTAGTACCTAGAGAATTACTGGAAGCCCCTCTTCTTCTAATATTTCCTCTTACCTGTTCTAGGTTACGATTGCTTTTATGGAGACATTGTTAACGCATTGCGGCTAATAGCGAAGGCAATGCACGGGTAGCACAGTGCCACAAAGTTACGTGCACGTTTAACTGTCATAAATATGAGAGCACTATGAGGTAAAGATGTGTGATGTTGGTCAATCAGGTACAAAAAGATGATCGTTTTGCATTTATTTAATACAGTATAATAAAATTATGTAAATTTCATTTTCTCAATAAGGTTTTACACAAATAAACTAATTTAAAATGCAAATAAACTACGCTGTAATAAATGTGGGTTCCCCTACTGTAAGGCACACTTGAAGAGATCTTGCTAGCGAGAAATGTGTATCGAGAAAGAGGCGAAGAGCTCTCCTTCACACACTTACCGAATGTGATCATCTACGTGGTACAGTCATTAAGTTCTATTACTGAGCGCATAGTGGCGTTGTGGTGCACTATAGCGCATAGGTGGCGCCATGGTATGATACCTTGTCAGTTAGTCTCTCGACCCAACAAGAGACAGTTGAGTGCATGCACTGTAAGCAGAACTACAGTCTTTGTTGTGACGGTGATTTGAATGCGCGCGTCGGAACTCTAGTATGTTGCAGTTTGAGCAACGGGCAAACGTCACGTTCTGTCAGAAATTAGGCGAAACTGCTATAACCGATCATAACTGGAGACGAAACATGGTGTTTCCTTTACGATCCGCCACTGAAGCGACAATCCGCCACCTGGAAAACGCCATTATTTCCACGACAGAAAAATCCGCAACAAGACAGGTCAAAAGGCAAGGTGATGCTTTAACAGTTTTTTTTATTCAAATGGATTTGTTCACATAGAATTCATCCCACAAGGTGCAACTGTAGACAAGATCCTCTACAAAGAGATTCTTGGCCGTTTAAGCAATTCAATTCGTCGTAAGCGTCCTGAGCTTTGGCATAGGAAGAATTGGCTGTTGCTACACGACAACGCCCCTGCACATCGCTCCATCCTTGTCCAAGAGGAACTTGCAAGGCAACAGGTCGCTGTTTTGCCACACCCTCCGTACTCACCTGATCTCGCACCATGCGATTTTTTTTCTCTTTCCCCTCATGAAATCAATCCAGGAGGGCGTAATTTTTATCCGGCCGAAAAGGTCATGACTGCCACAAGAGAAGCCGTACGGCATCTTCCTGCCAACATCTTTCAGCGGTGCTTCCAGCAGCTACACCAACGTTGGCAGACGTGCATAGCGGCCAACGACGATTATATTGAGGGAGGATGTCGATCTGTTTAAGTGTACGCCGTATCACGCGGCATCTTCTGAGACATCCAGATTCTTGTGGGTGCCTACCCTTCAGGCGTCAGTGTCAGAACTTAATGACTGTACCACGTATGTACTGCCTACATGCAGAGAGTATTTTTCTGATTGTAGTAATCAGGGGAAACACAACATAAAAATATATAATTTTTAAATTAATGTACTCGTCCTTCAAAGCAATAATGGAATAGTTTTTACTTCCAGCTCGCCACCGTTTTCACAGGAGAGCGATTCTTAGAAATAGTATGACGTCACTTTGCCAAGTGGTAGCGTAGCTGTAGCAGTAAGGCATGTGCCACAGAGAGTTTCTTAATCATTATGTGCAGTCGTTAAAATGCTTGAATGTGCGGTTTATGGATGTTCCAACATATCTGGATATAAAGGCAAGAACAGAAAGAGAAAATTTTTCTACTCATTTCCTGAAAGAGATTGCTCTCCAAAGCGGCACTCGGCAGGGGTGAAGTTTTGCAAGATAAAACACTTCATCCCAACATCTAATGCTGTTATTTAACTGTTGAATAAAATATCTGAAATTTTTTACAAGACCAATGACATACCGGTATTTAAAAAGCATAACGCTTTAGTTTTCCTACATCTTAACTACAAAAGGAAGAAAAATGTTTATTTCGAAATATGTAGTTTATTGCTTTCACGTATTAAATGTCAGCTACAGTACCTTGTTGATTAGTTTCAGCCCGTTGTGGGCCATATATTCCGAAGTGATAGTGTTAAAAGTTGTGTAATCAAGACGTAAAATGTAAATGTTTATATTCACTGTAGACCTAAAATTAAACATATTTTTTTAGTATGTTATTTTACGACACTTTATCAACATCTTAGGTTATTTAGCGTCTGAATGAGATGAAGGTGATAATGCCGGTGAAATGAGTCCGGGGTCCAACACCGACAGTTACCCAGCATTTGCTCATTGCAAGAACAGAAAGAGAAAATTTTTCTACTCATTTCCTGACAGAGATTGCTCTCCAAAGCGGCACTCGGCAGGGGTGAAGTTTTGCAAGATAAAACACTTCATCCCAACATCTAATGCTGTTATTTAACTGTTGAATAAAATATCTGAAATTTTTTACAAGACCAATGACATACCGGTATTTAAAAAGCATAACGCTTTAGTTTTCCTACATCTTAACTACAAAAGGAAGAAAAATGTTTATTTCGAAATATGTAGTTTATTGCTTTCACGTATTAAATGTCAGCTACAGTACCTTGTTGATTAGTTTCAGCCCGTTGTGGGCCATATATTCCGAAGTGATAGTGTTAAAAGTTGTGTAATCAAGACGTAAAATGTAAATGTTTATATTCACTGTAGACCTAAAATTAAACATATTTTTTTAGTATGTTATTTTACGACACTTTATCAACATCTTAGGTTATTTAGCGTCTGAATGAGATGAAGGTGATAATGCCGGTGAAATGAGTCCGGGGTCCAACACCGACAGTTACCCAGCATTTGCTCATTGCAAGAGCAGAAAGAGAAAATTTTTCTACTCATTTCCTGAAAGAGATTGCTCTCCAAAGCGGCACTCGGCAGGGGTGAAGTTTTGCAAGATAAAACACTTCATCCCAACATCTAATGCTGTTATTTAACTGTTTAATAAAATATCTGAAATTTTTTACAAGACCAATGACATACCGGTATTTAAAAAGCATAACGCTTTAGTTTTCCTACATCTTAACTACAAAAGGAAGAAAAATGTCTATTTCGAAATATGTAGTTTATTGCTTTCACGTATTAAATGTCAGCTACAGTACCTTGTTGATTAGTTTCAGCCCGTTGTGGGCCATATATTCCGAAGTGATAGTGTTAAAAGTTGTGTAATCAAGACGTAAAATGTAAATGTTTATATTCACTGTAGACCTAAAATTAAACATATTTTTTTAGTATGTTATTTTACGACACTTTATCAACATCTTAGGTTATTTAGCGTCTGAATGAGATGAAGATGATAATGCCGGTGAAATGAGTCCGGGGTCCAACACGGACAGGTACCCAGCATTTGCTCATTGCAAGAACAGAAAGAGAAAATTTTTCTACTCATTTTCTGAAAGAGATTGCTCTCCAAAGCGGCACTCGGCAGGGGTGAAGTTTTGCAAGATAAAACACTTCATCCCAACATCTAATGCTGTTATTTAACTGTTGAATAAAATATCTGAAATTTTTTACAAGACCAATGACATACCGGTATTTAAAAAGCATAACGCTTTAGTTTTCCTACATCTTAACTACAAAAGGAAGAAAAATGTTTATTTCGAAATATGTAGTTTATTGCTTTCACGTATTAAATGTCAGCTACAGTACCTTGTTGATTAGTTTCAGCCCGTTGTGGGCCATATATTCCGAAGTGATAGTGTTAAAAGTTGTGTAATCAAGACGTAAAATGTAAATGTTTATATTCACTGTAGACCTAAAATTAAACATATTTTTTTAGTATGTTATTTTACGACACTTTATCAACATCTTAGGTTATTTAGCGTCTGAATGAGATGAAGGTGATAATGCCGGTGAAATGAGTCCGGGGTCCAACACCGACAGTTACCCAGCATTTGCTCATTGCAAGAGCAGAAAGAGAAAATTTTTCTACTCATTTCCTGAAAGAGATTGCTCTCCAAAGCGGCACTCGGCAGGGGTGAATTTTTGCAAGATAAAACACTTCATCCCAACATCTAATGCTGTTATTTAACTGTTGAATAAAATATCTGAAATTTTTTACAAGACCAATGACATACCGGTATTTAAAAAGCATAACGCTTTAGTTTTCCTACATCTTAACTACAAAAGGAAGAAAAATGTTTATTTCGAAATATGTAGTTTATTGCTTTTACGTATTAAATGTCAGCTACAGTACCTTGTTGATTAGTTTCAGCCCGTTGTGGGCCATATATTCCGAAGTGATAGTGTTAAAAGTTGTGTAATCAAGACGTAAAATTTAAATGTTTATATTCACTGTAGACCTAAAATTAAATATATTTTTTTAGTATGTTATTTTACGACACTTTATCAACATCTTAGGTTATTTAGCGTCTGAATGAGATGAAGATGATAATGCCGGTGAAATGAGTCAGGGGTCCAACACCGACAGTTACCCAGCATTTGCTCATTGCAAGAGCAGAAAGAGAAAATTTTTCTACTCATTTCCTGAAAGAGATTGCTCTCCAAAGCGGCACTCGGCAGGGGTGAAGTTTTGCAAGATAAAACACTTCATCCCAACAACTAATGCTGTTATTTAACTGTTTAATAAAATATCTGAAATTTTTTACAAGACCAATGACATACCGGTATTTAAAAAGCATAACGCTTTAGTTTTCCTACATCTTAACTACAAAAGGAAGAAAAATGTTTATTTCGAAATATGTAGTTTATTGCTTTTACGTATTAAATGTCAGCTACAGTACCTTGTTGATTAGTTTCAGCCCGTTGTGGGCCATATATTCCGAAGTGATAGTGTTAAAAGTTGTGTAATCAAGACGTAAAATTTAAATGTTTATATTCACTGTAGACCTAAAATTAAATATATTTTTTTAGTATGTTATTTTACGACACTTTATCAACATCTTAGGTTATTTAGCGTCTGAATGAGATGAAGATGATAATGCCGGTGAAATGAGTCAGGGGTCCAACACCGACAGTTACCCAGCATTTGCTCATTGCAAGAGCAGAAAGAGAAAATTGTTCTACTCATTTCCTGAAAGAGATTGCTCTCCAAAGCGGCACTCGGCAGGGGTGAAGTTTTGCAAGATAAAACACTTCATCCCAACAACTAATGCTGTTATTTAACTGTTTAATAAAATATCTGAAATTTTTTACAAGACCAATGACATACCGGTATTTAAAAAGCATAACGCTTTAGTTTTCCTACATCTTAACTACAAAAGGAAGAAAAATGTTTATTTCGAAATATGTAGTTTATTGCTTTCACGTATTAAATGTCAGCTACAGTACCTTGTTGATTAGTTTCAGCCCGTTGTGGGCCATATATTCCGAAGTGATAGTCTTAAAAGTTGTGTAATCAAGACGTAAAATGTAAATGTTTATATTCACTGTAGACCTAAAATTAAACATATTTTTTTAGTATGTTATTTTACGACACTTTATCAACATCTTAGGTTATTTAGCGTCTGAATGAGATGAAGATGATAATGCCGGTGAAATGAGTCCGGGGTCCAACACCGACAGGTACCCAGCATTTGCTCATTGCAAGAACAGAAAGAGAAAATTTTTCTACTCATTTTCTGAAAGAGATTGCTCTCCAAAGCGGCACTCGGCAGGGGTGAAGTTTTGCAAGATAAAACACTTCATCCCAACATCTAATGCTGTTATTTAACTGTTTAATAAAATATCTGAAATTTTTTACAAGACCAATGACATACCGGTATTTAAAAAGCATAACGCTTTAGTTTTCCTACATCTTAACTACAAAAGGAAGAAAAATGTTTATTTCGAAATATGTAGTTTATTGCTTTCACGTATTAAATGTCAGCTACAGTACCTTGTTGATTAGTTTCAGCCCGTTGTGGGCCATATATTCCGAAGTGATAGTGTTAAAAGTTGTGTAATCAAGACGTAAAATGTAAATGTTTATATTCACTGTAGACCTAAAATTAAACATATTTTTTAGTATGTTATTTTACGACACTTCATCAACATCTTAGGTTATTTAGCGTCTGAATGAGATGAAGATGATAATGCCGGTGAAATGAGTCCGGGGTCCAACACCGACAGGTACCCAGCATTTGCTCATTGCAAGAACAGAAAGAGAAAATTTTTCTACTCATTTTCTGAAAGAGATTGCTCTCCAAAGCGGCACTCGGCAGGGGTGAAGTTTTGCAAGATAAAACACTTCATCCCAACATCTAATGCTGTTATTTAACTGTTTAATAATATATCTGAAATTTTTTACAAGACCAATGACATACCGGTATTTAAAAAGCATAACGCTTTAGTTTTCCTACATCTTAACTATAAAAGGAAGAAAAATGTTTATTTCGAAATATGTAGTTTATTGCTTTCACGTATTAAATGTCAGCTACAGTACCTTGTTGATTAGTTTCAGCCCGTTGTGGGCCATATATTCCGAAGTGATAGTGTTAAAAGTTGTGTAATCAAGACGTAAAATGTAAATGTTTATATTCACTGTAGACCTAAAATTAAACATATTTTTTTAGTATGTTATTTTACGACACTTTATCAACATCTTAGGTTATTTAGCGTCTGAATGAGATGAAGATGATAATGCCGGTGAAATGAGTCCGGGGTCCAACACCGACAGGTACCCAGCATTTGCTCATTGCAAGAACAGAAAGAGAAAATTTTTCTACTCATTTTCTGAAAGAGATTGCTCTCCAAAGCGGCACTCGGCAGGGGTGAAGTTTTGCAAGATAAAACACTTCATCCCAACATCTAATGCTGTTATTTAACTGTTTAATAAAATATCTGAAATTTTTTACAAGACCAATGACATACCGGTATTTAAAAAGCATAACGCTTTAGTTTTCCTACATCTTAACTACAAAAGGAAGAAAAATGTTTATTTCGAAATATGTAGTTTATTGCTTTCACGTATTAAATGTCAGCTACAGTACCTTGTTGATTAGTTTCAGCCCGTTGTGGGCCATATATTCCGAAGTGATAGTGTTAAAAGTTGTGTAATCAAGACGTAAAATGTAAATGTTTATATTCACTGTAGACTTAAAATTAAACATATTTTTTTAGTATGTTATTTTACGACACTTTATCAACATCTTAGGTTATTTAGCGTCTGAATGAGATGAAGATGATAATGCCGGTGAAATGAGTCCGGGGTCCAACACCGACAGGTACCCAGCATTTGCTCATTGCAAGAACAGAAAGAGAAAATTTTTCTACTCATTTTCTGAAAGAGATTGCTCTCCAAAGCGGCACTCGGCAGGGGTGAAGTTTTGCAAGATAAAACACTTCATCCCAACATCTAAAGCTGTTATTTAACTGTTTAATAAAATATCTGAAATTTTTTACAAGACCAATGACATACCGGTATTTAAAAAGCATAACGCTTTAGTTTTCCTACATCTTAACTACAAAAGGAAGAAAAATGTTTATTTCGAAATATGTAGTTTATTGCTTTCACGTATTAAATGTCAGCTACAGTACCTTGTTGATTAGTTTCAGCCCGTTGTGGGCCATATATTCCGAAGTGATAGTGTTAAAAGTTGTGTAATCAAGACGTAAAATGTAAATGTTTATATTCACTGTAGACCTAAAATTAAACATATTTTTTTAGTATGTTATTTTACGACACTTTATCAACATCTTAGGTTATTTAGCGTCTGAATGAGATGAAGGTGATAATGCCGGTGAAATGAGTCCGGAGTCCAACACCGACAGTTACCCAGCATTTGCTCATTGCAAGAACAGAAAGAGAAAATTTTTCTACTCATTTCCTGAAAGAGATTGCTCTCCAAAGCGGCACTCGGCAGGGGTGAAGTTTTGCAAGATAAAACACTTCATCCCAACATCTAATGCTGTTATTTAACTGTTTAATAAAATATCTGAAATTTTTTACAAGACCAATGACATACCGGTATTTAAAAAGCATAACGCTTTAGTTTTCCTACATCTTAACTACAAAAGGAAGAAAAATGTTTATTTCGAAATATGTAGTTTATTGCTTTCACGTATTAAATGTCAGCTACAGTACCTTGTTGATTAGTTTCAGCCCGTTGTGGGCCATATATTCCGAAGTGATAGTCTTAAAAGTTGTGTAATCAAGACGTAAAATGTAAATGTTTATATTCACTGTAGACCTAAAATTAAACATATTTTTTTAGTATGTTATTTTACGACACTTTATCAACATCTTAGGTTATTTAGCGTCTGAATGAGATGAAGGTGATAATGCCGGTGAAATGAGTCCGGGGTCCAACACCGACAGTTACCCAGCATTTGCTCATTGCAAGAGCAGAAAGAGAAAATTTTTCTACTCATTTTCTGAAAGAGATTGCTCTCCAAAGCGGCACTCGGCAGGGGTGAAGTTTTGCAAGATAAAACACTTCATCCCAACATCTAATGCTGTTATTTAACTGTTTAATAAAATATCTGAAATTTTTTACAAGACCAATGACATACCGGTATTTAAAAAGCATAACGCTTTAGTTTTCCTACATCTTAACTACAAAAGGAAGAAAAATGTTTATTTCGAAATATGTAGTTTATTGCTTTCACGTATTAAATGTCAGCTACAGTACCTTGTTGATTAGTTTCAGCCCGTTGTGGGCCATATATTCCGAAGTGATAGTGTTAAAAGTTGTGTAATCAAGACGTAAAATGTAAATGTTTATATTCACTGTAGACCTAAAATTAAACATATTTTTTTAGTATGTTATTTTACGACACTTTATCAACATCTTAGGTTATTTAGCGTCTGAATGAGATGAAGGTGATAATGCCGGTGAAATGAGTCCGGGGTCCAACACCGACAGTTACCCAGCATTTGCTCATTGCAAGAGCAGAAAGAGAAAATTTTTCTACTCATTTCCTGAAAGAGATTGCTCTCCAAAGCGGCACTCGGCAGGGGTGAAGTTTTGCAAGATAAAACACTTCATCCCAACATCTAATGCTGTTATTTAACTGTTTAATAAAATATCTGAAATTTTTTACAAGACCAATGACATACCGGTATTTAAAAAGCATAACGCTTTAGTTTTCCTACATCTTAACTACAAAAGGAAGAAAAATGTCTATTTCGAAATATGTAGTTTATTGCTTTCACGTATTAAATGTCAGCTACAGTACCTTGTTGATTAGTTTCAGCCCGTTGTGGGCCATATATTCCGAAGTGATAGTGATAGTTGTGTAATCAAGACGTAAAATGTAAATGTTTATATTCACTGTAGACCTAAAATTAAACATATTTTTTTAGTATGTTATTTTACGACACTTTATCAACATCTTAGGTTATTTAGCGTCTGAATGAGATGCAGATGATAATGCCGGTGAAATGAGTCCGAGGCCCAGCACCGAAAGTTACCCAGCATTTGCTCATATTGGGTTGAGGGAAAACTCCGGAGAAAACCTCAACCAGGTAAGTTGCCCCGACCGGAAATCGAACTCGGGCCACTGGTTTCGCAGCCAGACGCGCTAACCGAATTGAACATATTTCATAGTTACTACAAACATTTCACTTTTTATTTAAAAATTATTTATTTAATCATAAAACCCATGCGCTATTTTGTTAGCTATGATTTGTATACCTTATTTTATTTCATGGAGTGCAGTTTCATAGAAAGGACTTTGCCGACAGATCTTCTACTGCCTCATACTAATTGGCTGTCATAAATAAATATCTTCCTTACTGTGACGGAAATCTTGTTTTCTCCTCTTATTAACCAATCACAACCTTCGTTCAGAAGAACTGACAGGATCCCCTCAAATCCACTTGGAGGCAGAGTTGTCACATCTTATCCGAATTCCAAGAATCCTGTCAGTCTGATTTCAACGGTCACCAGGATTGTGGCAACTGTGCAATGTTGGGACGAGGGGACAGGATGGAATTGTCAGAGTTGTTTGTGTAGGAAGTCATAAATCTGTAAGTGGGTGTTCAAAGGATCCACCGAACTGCACTCCTTGAAATAAAATAAGGTATAGAACAAGCAGTAAAACGTTTAGCCTTATAGCGTTAAATTTATAGATCCTATTTAGATTTGAATGTTTAGAAATGCAGTGAAAATAAAAGTGCAGAAAAATTACTTTACAAGTTTGCATGCAGTTTAAATAAAACATGTAACATACAGTTCTTATTAAAAGTGTTTAGTTTTATAACTGATGCCTTCCCTCTGCTTAGCAGCTGCCAAAAGCTTATTTATTTTTTTTAGTCAATTTTACTCACCAACAGTAGTGACGAAATGTCTTCGTTGCACAAAACTGTGTCTTCACCATGCGTCCTGGATCATGTCGAATCCCAAGCTGTACTGTTTTGTGTCCAGATGACAATCCTACAGCTTGCTAAACTTTTATGAGCGTCTTTGTGATGCCAGAATCGTATGTACAAATGGCCCGATCAACAACTAGCTCCACACGCCGTGCCGCTTAGAAGCAAAGGATTTCTTAGAACAGTGACGCTCCGCAAGCTTTCATTAGCATTTTGTGTAAAACACAATAGACACCTCTGCAGCAATTTATGTGATTTCAGTCTTTGTTACACAATTAATATATTCTGAGGGGTGTGGCAACATCTTTGTGTGGTCCCGATCGCTTGCCTTCCACCTGTGTGTGCACTTCTGTAGCAACACCAACTCTCCTTGGCAGGTGGATATTTACTGTGTTGGGGTTCTTGTCGGCCGATATGCTCTATTATAGATGGCGTATATCGCAATCTTCATGGCATTTATTACATGGTTGTCCAAGATGGCCTTTTGGTACTACACTGGCGTTCAAAGAAATCTGATTCTACCAATCGATAGTGATTGATAATTTGTTGGTGTAAGTATGGATTCTTTAGTTATTATGTCTATTAATAAATGGCGAAGATAATAGTCACGGTTGCCAATCGTAGATGAATATATCCGCATTACAGAATTCAATTTTTCATCTCACGCTACTGATTGTAAAACAACACTGGGTTTAGCTGGAAACCGCTGATATTATCAACTATGAGAATAATTATGCTTAATCTACATAATCATTTTTTTCGACACATTTTTAACGCCCCCAATAATGATAGTAGTAGTAGTAGTAGTAGTAGTAGTAGTAGTAGTAGTAGTAGTAGTAGTGTTTAAGAAGGGCGCGTCAGCTACTATGGCTATTTGCGCCCTTATCTAAAATTCTTAATATAACAAAGACATAAATAATATAATCAGAGTGCTAAAAGAACTAAAAAGCGTTGTCACGGTAAAACGAGGCAAACAAATGCAGTATACATAAGGTGATTTCTACACAATCATAAAAATGGGCAATTCTACGACCCTAGGTGGTATTCAAAACGAACAAATAAAACAATAAAACTAAGGCCAGCAGAGATAAATTGTGAATCATATTTTAAAAACAATAAAATTTTATAAAATATTCGGATGTATAAAGTCCGAAATGTCAACAATGTAAAATCAAATATAAAACAAATGTAACCTCCGGATGTAAAGGGTCCGGAGGATAAGTAAAAACGGGTCAATAAAAACTAAATCACCGTATCCAATCCTGTAGTCGATAATAATTTTAGAACTGCATTTGTACAATTAAAATCATTTCCAAGAGCGTCACGTAGTGTCGGCCGAATTCCATATTGCCGGCGGACACGGCCATATTTTCTGCAGTGCAATAGAAAATGTTCCACCGTAAGTGGAACACGGCACATATCGCACTCCGGCTGAGGTTCGCCACGTAGGAGATGGCCATGCGTCAGATGACAGTGGCCAGTCCTCAACCGGGTGAGTAAAACCTCCTCGTGTCGTGACGCTCTTGCGGACGAATCCCAAACCCGAACAGTATTCTTTATATTTCGTAATTTGTTTCCCTCTTATGCAGACCATTCTCCTTCCCATTGCCACCATATTGTATATTTCAAGTAGTTTCGAATGTCCTGCCACCTCTCGCGCCAATATACCAGAGTGCCATTCGTGGCACCATCTTTGGCTGCAGCATCTGCGGCCTCATTTCCTGGAATCCCTACATGACCAGGAATCCACACTACTCCAATCTCATAATCAGAGCTAAAGCCCAATAATGGTGCCACCTACTGAGGACTAGCGGAACTATTTCAAAGATTTTCAATCTTTCATATCTTTGATCGCTGTTCATCCTGGCTATGACGAGAGTGCAGCATCATCAATGAACTACCTCTCAGCAACATGCAAAAAGTAATTATTGTAGGAACAGTCGGGAGATCACCCAAATGATATCGCTGCTGTATCCAAAAAGTTGACGAATTAAAAAAAAATCATCTTTGGTTCTGACTTATCCCGTGGTTGGAAAGTTCGCTTACACGATCATAAAATCGTAGGTTGGATATCTTTGAACGCCAGTGTACCAACGATAAACGATAAAAGAAACGGTCTAGCGTCGCTTTGGTATTATCAAAGAATCAAGTGTTCATATCGGAGCAACGAGGACGCGGGAAGCGAACATTTTGATTTATCAGCAGAAGATATTCTATGCATTCACTTAATGAAAGAAGATATATAGGAAATATCACCTGCTTAGTTCAAGGTTAATATAACTTAAATACGTACAAAATTAAACCAGTTTCTCATCCCAAAGATAGTGCAGTGAAACCTGTCTAAAGCGGCCATCTGAAGTTATCTTGTAAAATGGCCGTTTTATCAGGTGGCCGCTTGATTAAGGTTGCGGTTTTTATGAATCAGCATGAAAACACTTAATTTCATTGACGTTTTAGCTTTGTGCGTGTACAACAATCGTGCATATTAATGTCAGCCTCTTCCATTCTTGGCAACTAGCATTTTCAAAACTCGCTTGCAGTACCTCAGTTTAAATGACTGAATAGTACCTTGTTCAAGGGGCTGGAGGTGTGATACCGTATTTGTAGGAAGAAACACCAATTTCACGGATCACATTGCGATTTTGTCGTTTAATCTTCGAATTGAAATTGCATAGCCAATTCTCAAACAATGATGATGCCATCCAAGCTTTATTGTTGGCAGTCCACTTCACCCCCAATAAGCCCATGTCAACATTTTTCAAACATCTCGGTTTCAATGATTTCCCTATCATTAAGAGTGGTTCTTTTTCTCCTGCAGCATTACAAAAAAACAGCAGGGTTATTCTGCCTTTTGCCAACTTCCCCCCTTTACAGTCTTTTTTCTTAAAACTTAAAGTTTTGTTAGGGAGGGCTCTGAAACCTGTATGAAAAGAAGAAACATTCATGAAAGCTGGTCCAAATAGACAAAGAAAGAAAGAGGAGGAAAAAAATAAATTAAAAAATTCAAATGGTTAACTACTGACCTAAAACATAGTGTGACATTTTCGATAGAAAAAGTCCGTGTTTCAATCCTTCAGTGGCGTAGCGTCAATGTAAGCTAAAAAGCTTAGCTTCCCCAGTTAATAACAATTTCATAATAAACCTGCAGTTTATGAAGAAAATTATTTATTAGTTTTAATAGAATTTATATTTACGCGTTAAATATTGTGATGCGGCAGCTCAGGATGATTTGTGATGCAGCAGTAAACAAGAAGCCTGCACTCACCAGCTTCCAAGCAGACCGGTTTCTTCCGTGTAATCCACCCCGCAGATTTTCCATCCCTTCCTAAGCTACCCTAGTCGCAAGGCTCGCAAAGAAGGTAGCTTTAACATTTAAAATAAGTAGTTTCCGCGTTATCCCTTTTCGTCAGTTGTGTTCAGTTGAAGTGTTAGTGTGCATTGTGGCTGATATAATAAATAATGAGCGAAATAAGTTCCTGACACTAATTTACTTGAATTTTTTTTAGGACAATTGTATTATCAAAACTGACTTACGAACAAAAGTGTGATTTAAAAAACAAATGACCGACTCCCTTGTTGTCAATGAAGCACACAACCAAAAGACAGACGCAAACTTACGTAATGATACTAATATTGTGATTTCTCTAAGTATGACAGGGAGTGAGCTAATGTTATACGTATACGTGTCTATTTGTTAAGAGATATGTGTAAACCGTGAAATCATATTTTATTACGTATCATTTGAGGTCATGCCTTATTGGTGTTACTTACGTTGTTCCAACCAATCTTCGACTGCTGACTTGAAATTGACTACTACTGTATTTATTTTAAGACTGTATTTTTGTAATACGTTTTCTCATATTGCATGAAAGACAACTTGAGTTAGCTTCCCCTACTCAAAATTTCACGCTACGCCACTGCAATCCTTTAAAAACGAGTAAGAATTTATAGCTGTGCAGGGTCGGAGTGGAAAGTGACAAAAGAGTCATAAACAGTAACCAACTAACCCCAAGATATGGAGGGTGTACTGTTATACGCTTAGCTATTGTCCCCTGTCCTCTAACCATCGAAAAAATAGGTCAGATAGTATCCGTGAAAAGATTTTTTGTTGGACAGTGACTGTTATAGTCAGGTTCCAATCCAAATAGACCCCGGCCGCTGGTCGGCGCATGAGGTGGCCGCTAAATAGAGGGAGAATTTGTATTGATCTTATGGAAAATCCAATTGGTTCCAGAGAAAATTGGCCTTTTGGCCAGGTGGCCGTTTAAATGAAGTGACCGCAAAGGCAGGTTTCACTGTATAAATTCGTTGTGTTGTGATTGGTTCTTGTGATCACATAACATATAACCAATAAATACACAACTGATCAATTTGTAA
This sequence comes from Periplaneta americana, assembly GCF_040183065.1. Lineage (NCBI taxonomy): Eukaryota > Metazoa > Arthropoda > Insecta > Blattodea > Blattidae > Periplaneta > Periplaneta americana. Next base: position 203,408,917 of record NC_091117.1, on the reverse strand, counting down.
ATATCTACAATAATTAATTTAATATGCCGAAATAATAATAAATCGATTAATATTCGGATATATTGATAACCACCGGTAATTATACAGATTAATATTATCTTAATCAGAGATCATATCAACGACAAGAGCGAAGAAAATGGTACTTTTCTTTTTCGTCGCTTTTATCGTGTATCTTCGCTTTTATCGTTACTCCAATATGCACACCTCAATGACAATACATGCTTCAATTCTCTCTGATATAGCATCGCTGCTTCTTTTATCGTTTATCGTCGCTCCAACGTGTACGTACCCTTAGCCAATAGGGCCTATATGCTATATAGGCTACTATAATTTGTGACGAAAATGCGATAGATGGTGCAGTATTACCACAGTCTACTATATACAGTCGCGAAGCTCAATATGTACTAAAAATGCAAACATGGGTAGTTGCCCACCACTAGGATCGCTACTATCGCCTCATCATCGCAGATCTCTCTCCTAGTAGACGAAAAAATATGTTACACTTTCGTTGTGTTCTTTTGGAAATATTAACACCCTCCTTCCATTATTGAAATATTAAATGCATAAAGTTAATTTATTATTTTAATGAAGTATATTAAATTCCACCATAAACTCGAAGATACCTGCAAGGATTAGGTTAATATTATTTTTGTTTGTGCAAAACGAACTGAAATTTACTATAATCGCTTCACTCATTCAAGATTATAGCGATAATTAACTATGAAACCAATAAATATTAATTTGCATTTCCCTTTACAACAATAATAATGGAAATATGAATTAATGGAGTGACTTACGTGTACCGGTACTTGTAGTGTAGGCTTACGTAGTTAACAAAGTGGGATGAGGTTAAGCAATAATAATCACACCAGAATTGGAAATAAAACGTGATCAATAAATTTTATTGTAACAGACTTTTTCTACGTCTCTAGTAAAGTAACAAATAAAAATAACAACAAAATTAACAGCTATAATTAAAAACATCCTTTGAAAAAGAAGTAGGCCTAAGCAATAATAATCCCACCAGAATTGAAAATAAAACGTGATTAATAAATTTCATTAAAACAAACTTAATTTTCTACGTCTCTAGTAAAATATTATTATTCCAATTATTGTATTTTAGCCATTAACATTTTCATTACAACCAATAACGAACATTTCACAAGCATCAATGTGAAATACGCAACGAGCTAGCACTCGATGGAAATACGATACAGTCCAAAGTCGACC